>NW_004524697.1:5476409-5477421 GCF_000260255.1 Octodon degus | reverse complement strand
TTCTTTCTTTCTTTCTTTCTTTCTTTCTTTCTTTCTTTCTTTCTTTCTTTCTTTTTTTCAGAACCAGAGATTGAACTCAGGCCCTTGTGCTTGCCAGGCAAGTGCTTATTCTACTGAGCTATTTCCCTGGCTCCTTGTGTGCTTGCTTTACACTTGATTCTCAACATAAATCTGGCCGTATGCTTCTGACAGTAGCGATGCCATCACCTTAACAGTAAACTGCCTTGAAATTGCTTTTGTTTTATTAATTAGTCTGCCACCCTTAATCTTAGTTTCAGGAAAAATCTTTGGACATGAGAAAAGTGCAGACAAACTTTCTTCCAAGCCGTAACACACATCACTGAATCTAGTAGTCAGTGCAGTCCTTTCCACAGCAGAAACCTGCCCAGTCTGGTTGTTGTAATGATCATCTCTCTTAGCATTCTGGTCTTCTGTGCTATAACCAGAATCTGTCATCCCACGCAGGCTCAGGGATTGCATCTTTGCTTTTTCAGCCATCATCTCCAAACCTTCTCTGAGTCTTTTCCTTTCCACAAGCCAACTCCCGATTCTCTTAAACAATATGGTTAGGTACAGGCACACCAATGACCCCACTTCTGGTAACAAATTATTTCTTTGGTACTTTTATTATTTCTCAGATAAAATGCCCACTGCTCAAAGTTAATTTTATTTAGTTTTTTTTTTTTTAGAAATTTTAGTTCGTAATCAGCTTGACCCAAGGCAGGTTGACATGGCAGAGGAAAGAGTATGTTGCTGGTGTAAGGCAGCAAAAGAAGCAAGAGATAACCACAGGTCTTTCTGTATCTCATGTCTTATACAAGTCATTTAAAGCAAGTAGCACTGACACATCCAATCCCAGTGGCACTGATTCTAGCATTGCACCTTGAATCATTCCAAGAATCATGCATTGTAAACCTAGCCACCTCTGAAAAAGTCCTAGCTATGACTGCGTGAGTCTATTGGTGACAACTGGATAGAAACCATCTCACTTTCTTTTCTTCTTCTTCTTCTT
>NW_004524697.1:5473409-5475888 GCF_000260255.1 Octodon degus | reverse complement strand
CACAAAATTATTTTAAAAATTAAGACAATCATCTCACTTTCATATGGGATTGTCACCGTCTTGTGTATTGTATTACAAAAAAGAGACAAGTTAAAATTAATGGTAAAAAAATAGTAAGGAAAGTAAGAAAGCATTAGTTTTATATTTTAAAGACTATCACAAAATAATAACGATAAATACATTTGCAAACATTTGTATTGTCATATTAAGTTAAATGATAATTGAAATCTGGTACTAATTTTAATTTCTTTTTTCTTTTCTTTCCTTTTCTTTTTATTTTTTTGGAACTGAGGATTGAACTCAGGCCCTTGCGCTTGCCAGGGAAGTGCTTATTCTACCGAGCCGTCTCCCCTGCCCCTTGAGCCATCTCCCCAGCCCCACTAAATTTAATTTCTTCTAAAATTTAAAGTGATCAATCAGGAATACAGGTAAGGAAATACTACTTAAATGCCAATATATTGCCACAGTTTCATTATCTTGACCTTGTATACTATATCTTACATACAATTGTTTAGCTTAAACATTAGGAACTGTTCATTGCATATGCAAAATGAAGGTAAATTTAGGATTGAGAGTAGTAGAATTACACATTTTCCTTACATTTACTAATTAGTAATCTTTGAAACTAAAATGGTCAAGCTCAATTTATGTTACATGCCAATGCCCTGAAAGTTTTAATCATCTTAGAATGTCTAAAAATGGAATGTCTTATTTTATCCATAAAGAGTCAAGACTATTATTTTTCAAAATTACTACTTTCAAAAGTCCTTATTCAAACTTACACACAATGTTCTAATTTGAAGTTATAAGGTGAGTCAGTATTAACCCTTCTCAAAGGCCACTATCTTACTGTAAAATAGAATGTTCAAGATTTTTTTTAAATTATCTTATTTGTAATGACAAAATGTTTAGCATCAGAGAAAGACTCCATATCTTTTCTGAAGGTAGTAACTGGTGATGTGCCATTTTTACAACCATGTAAACATAGGATTTTAGGGTGGGAAGAAGGACAAATTTCCAGGCCAAATTTTACTTTTTTAGATAAAAGAAAACATACAAAATTTTTGTTTAAGAGCCAATTTTGGTTATAATTTAGAGCACCTCTGCTTTGTTGTATGTGTTATTAAATCTTTTCTAAATTTCATGCATTTCCTGAATAGTGGGTTTAATTCAAGATACTTATTTCTGAAACTGTTCTCATCTTCCTTCTTGAAATGCACATTTGTATTACCTGTACCTTTTCCTAAGTACTAAATTCTAACTTAATTACAAAGAAGTTTCTGCTTTATGTTTATACCAGTGAGATTTTCTTTTTTTAATTTTAGTACAGGGTCTCACTACACAAATCAAACTTGTAGTGATTCTCCTGCTTTCAGCCTCCCAAGTGCTGGGATTGTAGGAGCATGCCACCACGTCCATTCTGAATCATTGTCTCAGCATGCCCTGGAGACAGGGTGTGCACAGCATGCTGGGGATGGAACCCTGGTCCCTGTGTCTGTCTAAACAGGCACTTTAATCCACTGAGCTATTTGGTTGGCCCAGTGAGAATATTTTCCATATAAAGTAAAATGTAATACATATTCTTGGAGGAGCAATAACCTATAGACAATAAAGGAGAAATGAAAAAAAAAGTGGAGTGGTAGAAGCATCTGTTAGGGTTTTTGGTGTGGCTGAGAAGCAGAAGTAAAATAAAGTGAAGTGGAGGGATTTTATTGAACCTGAGGACACAGAGAAGTGGGATGTATACATCCCAGGGAGGTGGCATGTATGCTCTGACGAGATACAGGAAGGCTGAGATTTCACAGACTTGTGCTAGGGACAGAGTTTGGTGGGATGGATCAATGACACACAAGGACCAGATTGGGGGCTCCTTTGCATTTTCAGAGAAGGTATCCAGGACTGTGGTGAGGAAGTAAGAGGGAATGGATATTGGGAAGGTAAATTGATGTTTTGGAGGTTCAGCCATGTTGAATTAGGGACATGTTCAGGGCTGGAATATATTAGCATACATGGTCTAAATCTTACTGTGTTCTTAAGAAAACATTGAATGAAGTCCTTACTAAGATCATTTGAACATCTAAAGTTTTATGAATTAATTTTATAGCCTCTCAATATTGCTTATACCTGTAATATTTTAAGAATCATCTCTGAACCAGAGTAAAATTCAGTGGGAAGAACAACTCCGTGAAGTTATGGGAGAGGCAACAAGAATATTTGTAATAGAAGATTTAAAAATTAAAATGAAGGACATATTTACTGCTTTCACATGGAAGACACTGCTAAGCAAAATAGCCCATAGACAAAAATTTAAGCATTTCATGCTTTCTCCTGTATAAAACCCCTAAAATTTAAATAAGAAAATGGTTAAAATAAAGTGATAATGAGAAGTATATACAAGAGAGATTCTTAGAGATAGCAAAGGCAATCAAATATTATGCCTAAGATGTTTGATATGCAGACAGATAGTGAGGTTAAGCTT
>NW_004524697.1:5471682-5472390 GCF_000260255.1 Octodon degus | reverse complement strand
ACAATGAACATGATTTTTCTGTAATTTGAACACACATTAACAAAACACTTAAGGGATGGAGAGATAGCTTGGTGGTCTAGGCATCTGCCTAGCAAGCACAAGGACCTGGGTTTGGTCCTCAGTACTGCACGACATGCTGGCCCCAGTACCCTGAGCATGCTGTACCAGCCGCATAAACTGGGGGTTGTGGTGTGTTCCTGTAATCCCAGTGCTGGAGAGGCTGAGACAGGAGGATCACAATGCATCTGAACTGCATAGCGAGACCCTGTACCAAACAAATAAATAAGATTTTAAAAATTTCACAAAAACTTAATAATAATTGCACATATACAACACAATTCTAAATGTCTTATATCAGTTGGTTCTCTCTAACAATCCTTGTAGGTATGTAAGAAAAGCATATAGACATGTTACAGTTTCCATTTCACTTGCTTTTTTTCAGCTCTTGACATTTTGATGGTACATTGTTAATTCACACTTAGTAAATATTCCTATTTTTCAAGGGCTAATGAAATAGGCAGTTATACTCAAAACATCAAAATTAGAAATAAAAATATGCATGAGGTATAAATGAACTATCACGAAAATCTAACCCAAGTCAATATATGCCTTTGCTACATATTGTTAAAGATTGCATTCATTGTTTTCAGTAATATTTTCATGTAGCTCCTCAAAATGCCAGCATTGGGGTTCTTCTGATTACTATGC
>NW_004524697.1:5455588-5464057 GCF_000260255.1 Octodon degus | reverse complement strand
TAAACCTCCATGCCCAGTCTCTAGCTGTATCATTTATTAATGCCACAAATATACCATGCTGAACATAGCATACAGAACATTAAACAAGAGCCAGCCAAATAGCTCAGTGGATTAAAGTGCCTGCAAGTAGGCACAGGGGCTGGAGTGTGCTGAGATGGCAATTGAGACAGGGTGTAGTGGCATGTGCCTATAATCCCAGCTCTTGGGAGGCTGTAAACAGGTGGATCACTACAAGTCTGATCTAGTAGTGAGACCATGAACACCTTGTAGACCCTTCCCTAAAATACAAAAAAAAAAAAGAAAGAAAAGAAAAGAAAAAAGAGTATTAAACATGTGATTCTTATAAAAATGAATGGGTGTGGATGGAGAAAGTGAATCAAATAAAATTTGAAAATAAAGCAAAGGAAGATGAAAAGGTAAGTAACATAAGGCAAAAGATTTAATTTAGCAGTAAAAGAAAATAGTGTCAGATAAAAACAACAAATAGAACAAATGGGGAAAGGAAAAGAAAAAAAAAAATAGCAAAAGAGAGGAAAAAAAAACCCTAAACTCTCCCAAAACCAAATAAAAAGAAAAATGGTCCTAAAATTCCTCCATGTGTTTTAACAAATGGTTTCCTTCTAGTGCTTGCACTGTTAGAATCAGCAAGTTATGGCAAATGAATAAGGAATTACTACGAAGTCCAATTTTGTATCTATAGTCACCTCTCTGCATGTGAAGGCTGAGTCCTGCCCCATCTGTCTTTCCTGGGCAGTCAGTACTTTGTGTCTGCCCTAGGCCTTTATTCACTCCAGCTGCTCCCAGTTTCTGAATGCTCTCAGCCCAAGTCACTGCATTCTCTGCTATTAGGAGCCTAGCCAGAGGCCTCAAACTCCTAAAACAAGTGTATGGTGAGGGCTTAAAGGCACAATTAATGGAGTTCGTGTGATATCATAATGGTTATAATGCTCTTGGAGCTAAGTCAATGACATCTGTGGAAGTTAAGCATGACCTTGGGAAGTCAGAACAAAGATACTCTGTGTGCGTGTGCATGTGTGCGTGCGTGCATGCGTGCATGTGTGCGTGCGTGCGTGTGTGTGTGTGTGTGTGTGTGTGTGTGCCAGGGGATTGAACTTAGGACCTCATGCGTGCCAGGCAGGCACTTATGCCACTGAGCTATCTCCCCAGCCCAATGATGATTCTTAACAGATCTTGCCAATTAGTAGAACTTTCTTATCTCTAAAGTTGGCAGTTTATTGCTCTGGAATAGGGAGTCAGCCAAATGTCCACAGCTGCAGACTTACCTTGCCTTAAGAGGTTGTGAATTCAGAGATCACCACGGTCAGCAACTTAACCCTTACACAGCCTGCTCCTCAACACTCTGCCTGGCTTTACATTCTATGGGACTGGGAGGCACTCTTCCCTCCTAGAGAGACACCTCTGTTTGTAAAACCCAAAGAGTGGCAACCATCCAAGATGAGGTGGGCTTACTCCCACTGACAGATGTGAAAGTGAAAAGATCACCTATTAATTGGGACAGGTCTCTGCCCCTAGTGAGATCCAGGATTAGAAATCCTTTCTCCTTTTCTGTGTTGCATTTGGCTTCTCTAATTTCTTTGTAGAGCATAGGATTCCTGTTGGCTCTGTCTTGATTTCCAAAGATCTACTTCATTTTTTTTCTTCATTAAGTTGTTGCTTTCCAGGTATAGCAAAGGAGCTATATTTTGCTGCCAGTCTTTGCTCCGACACTTTTAATCCATCTTATCTTTCATACTTTGAATAAGTTTCAAGATTTTCATTTTCCTGCCAGATTTTTGGTGATTTTTCTGAATTATTTTTTTAGACAAATGGATGAATTTCCTGTAATATGTATTTATATTATTTAATTTGTCTTTAACTGTTTATTTTTAGACATTTAAAAATGTTTATTTTACAGCATTTATTCATATTTTGGTTTCCTACACTTGAATTTTAAGTCATTTTAGAATATATTTCTCAAGTTCTTTATAAAAACTTATACTTTTTTTCTAAAGCTCATGTGACTGTATTTCTTACACTTGTATTTCAGATATATTTTTAATTTGTGGTATAAAGTATGAGGTGTGAATGTAATTTCATTTTATTCAGAAATGAATGTCCAGTGTCCCCATTGTTATTCATTATAATATCGTCTTTCCTTTTATTGTTTTTGGATATCACTATTATTAAATACAATAATATATGCTTTTTGTAATAGTGAAGTTATATACCTTAAGCCTCCAGCTCACTGTGTTAGAGTTGTAAATGGTCACTAATATTTTGATTTTAATGTTAACACTGTAGTTTTAAGATCATAGGGATGGATCTCTGATTTTATTCTTATCTTTATTTTAAATTAATTCTTATCTATTTTTCATTATAAACATTAGGATTAAGTAGTAGAACTCTGGAAATAATATGCTAGTATTTTATGAAAACAGTATTGCATGTCTTTAAGTCAGTTGTACTCTGAGGTACTTGGAGTTCAGAGATCTGTACGTAGATCTTATAAGAATACAGTTCAGACCATGAGAAATGGTAGGATGAGAACAGGTGGAGGGAAGGTACGTGAAGATGCATGGAGAAGGGGGCCACCGGCAAAGGCAGAAAGAGATCAGCAGAAACTACCTGCCAGCCAATCAATAGCGGGCTTACAGACTCCAGGCTGTGAGAGATGATTTGTGGTATGAGGAAGTCTATATAGCATTTCGCTCTAGCAGCCCCAGAAAATGAATGTGCCATGGAATCTCACCAAGCCTCTGCATCTCTCTGGTTGCATTTCCTGATGGTTATAAAAATACAATGGCAGTCTCAGGGCGCCTGGGGTTCAGGGACGGCATGGCACGGTGGGATTGAACCCCAGGCACGGCGTCTGCCTAAGCAGGCTCTTTAATCTGCTGAGCTATCTGGCCCAGCCCTTACATTAGCTAATATGGAGAGAAACTGCTCTGCAGTCTTTTGAGTATATACATCTTTCTACTTATGTTACAAATGCAGACTCTTAACAGTTCATTGCCTGATAGTTTTCTCAATACTATCTTGCAAACAAGAAACATGGATACAGTATAATGTATTTTTAGGACAAAAAATAGTCTTTCTTACCCTTCCTATAAAACTAGACAGATTTCTGAAGTTAAGTGCTCCTCACATGACCACTTATGCACACAGCACACACACAGGGGCCACCTGCATCGTGTCTTCACCTCCAGTAACGGGCTTTAAGAGTGGGTTAAAGAATATCACCACATACTTTCAAGAAATCTTATACTTTTGTTCTTCTTTCTTTTTCTTTTATTACCTTTTTCTAAAAACTTATTTTAAAGAGAGAACAGTAATAATTGATATGGCATTAGAAACAGATGACCAAGATGACAGGGGTTTCAAGCATGCTTCTTGCATTACACATTGCTGTCCTCAATGCAGCTGCTTGGTTAGCAGACATCAGCCCACAGAGTTAGTTTCTACTATCCAGCTGCCTTAGAGGAAATGCCCGCTGGAGGCAGTCAGGCTGAAATGAAAGGAAATACGCAGTCACTCAGAACCACATAGAGAGCGCTGGCAGAGGGAACTACATATGTGAATACGAGAAGGAAGGATTAATGTATTTTGACTTGTAAATCTCCTTTTTCTATCTGATTCAAGATACAGCTAAGTAAAGAATTAATTGTTAAAGAGATGTATGTGTTGTAGTACAGCTAGTGGTGCTATGATGACGAAGTTCTCCTAAATGCTGTTCCATGGGCTTTCTCAAGATGCATAAAGCGGTTGCAGGCTAACTTCATGCTCTGTTAGTACATTAGTTTTTAAAAAATCAAGGCTGGCCAAATAGCTTAGCATAATAAAATGCTAGTGCAGCGACTGGGGTTCAATCCCCGGCTTGCAATGCCATACCCACCCCCGGGGCACACTGAGACTGAGACTAAGATTGGGCGTGGTGATGCACATTTGTAATCCCAGCTCTTGGGAGGCTAAAAACAGAATCACTGCAAAACAGGTCTGTATAGTGAGACCCTGTATCCTTGTACTAAAATACATAAAAATAAATAAATAAAATCTCAAATTGAATGAATAATACCATCAATAACCTTAAATACTAGTGGTAACAGAAGACATTTTCCTTTACTTGTATTAGTTAGAATGACTCACTGAATATTTTAGTTCTTTTGTTGATACACACCCAATCAAAATTTATCATGTCACAGTTATTCATTCTATTCTTATTGTCCTTTACTCTGAATGTATATTGAATTATGCCATTTGTTTTTCATCCTCTGCAGCGTTAATCATAAATTCCATTACAGTAGAGCAATTAATACAATAAAATATATTAATCTGTTTACTAATTGCAAAGCATTCTTGCACTTCTGAAGTAAATTTCACTTTGTATGATACATTGCTTTTAAATGTGCTGTTGGAATCTGTCTGCTCATATTTTACTTAAATTTCTACATAGGTTGTCATGAGTGAAATTGGTCTTTAGTTTATTTTTAGTATAATCAGTACCAGATTTGTTATCTCTGAAAGAAGAAAAAAATCATTTCTTAGCCAGCCAGATAGCTTAGCAGACTAATGCCCTGCTTTGGCAGTGCACAGCAGCCAGGATTTGGTCCCCAGTGTGCCATGCCAGCCCTGCCCCCAGGGCACACTGAGCCGGTGATTGAGTCTGGGCATGGTGGCGGGCACCTATGATGCCAGTGCTTGGGAGGCTGAAAGCAGGAAAATCAATAAAAGTCTGATCTACATAGTGAGACCCTGTACACCCTGTAGACCCTGTCCTAAATTCATAAAAAAGGAAAAAAAATCATTTCTTAAAATGTAGTAAATTACTTCAGACATTTATACAATACAGTGACTGAAATTTAAGATAATAACATTTGCGAGAAAATAATGACTGAAAAGATAATGATAGTCTGAAATATATTGACCCTAACTGCACAATGTCCAAGAATTTTTACTTACAAAGAACATAAGAATTCTCCATTTTTTAAAAAGAAAATATGTTTAAAATTACTTTTTAAGATCACCTTGACATCAGAGATAATATCCTTTAGAAAACATCTCATATGGGAGAAAACTAAATGTGTCAATCAGCACTTTACTGCAGAAACAGTTAAGCACAAGATATACTGATGTATAAAAAGCTACAGGGTCAGCTTAGAATGGCCACTCATCAAGTTGGATGAGGAAGAGAGCAGAGAGCATCTGTACACAGCGGACAAAAGAGTTTGTTCTGCGGTCTGGAGCTCACTGCACTGTCCATTTCAGTCCGTATCAGAGGGCCAGTGGATCTGTGCCAGAAAGCCGAAGAGTTTGTGACAAAAGAATGAAGGGTTTAGAGAAGTTGCTGCAGAGTCTTTCCTGGAGCCCAAGAGATGACATTCAAGCTGAGCATGAGGACCGGAGCTCGTCCAAAGAACAGAAGACAGTCCCTCCTACCTCATCTTCCCTTTACACCATCCACATGATGACCTGACCTAGGGGGCATCTTCTACACCCTAGGAATTAGAATTGCTGAAATGACTTAGTTAAGCTCCTAAATTTCTCAAATTGACACAATGAATCAACTGTCATTATCCACTTCTTGTCAAGGTGGCAATAAACACATTTCTTTACTACAGCAGTCTCCAGATTAAAAGACATGCTCACAATTATGCTTAACATATTAAAACTATCCTGTGTTCAAACAGAAATACACTAATTGCCTTTCCAGAATAGAAGGTAAATTTTCTTTGTGTAGCTCTTACTTTTATTATTTCACAACTTGAACATTATAACACAAGCTTAAAAATTCCTAAGAACTGTATTAGATCTATTAATATTATATTACATTAGAAATATATTAGGAGAGAAATAGACAGTTACTGTCCTCTTTTCTGTAGCTGATGATGGGTTCAATGTTGGTATTTAGAGGCACCTTCTTTTGCTGTCTATTCTGTATTTCCTTGGCCTTCAGCAAGCACCTCAGCAAGTCTTGGCTCTTTCCATGGTGGAATGACCTATATCTTCATTTCTGAGTGATATGGACCGTCCATTTTGATTCTTCCTGAATTAGGTTGTTATAGCTTCTCACTGATGTTAATAACAGGCCATGGTAAGCAGTACCCAAAGGAATCTCTCGCATTCCTTGCATATTTCCTTTCCTCCTTGATAGTCTGAGTCAATCACCCCTGACAAACCTGTGATGCCTTTTTTAAGCTTGTTTCCTCAGGAAAACAAAATGACCAGGTGAAGACTGAGCTTCCAGTTCAACTGTATCATTGTTGTGCTTTGTGGCACGAACCTTCTCCCATCTGGAACTAAGACTTCTAAGCTACAGAAATAAAGTCCTGGGAACAGGAATGACAATTTTTACCAGTGGATCACTGGAGTAACAGCCAGTGGTGTCATTCCCACTTCCATCCCTTGATTATTAGAACTGTGAATCCTGGTAATGGGAAACACAATACCATATAGTGGACACTGATTCAAAGCATACACAATCTCTTGAAGAGCCTTACTACAGCCCTGTATGACTTTGCCATGTTGCTGGTACTATCACTGTGTCTTCAAAAGATCATTCCACCTTTCTATCAATGCAGCTGCTTCTGGATGGTGAGGTTCCTGGTAAGACCAGTGAATTACATGAGCATGAGCCCATTACCTCACTTATTCAGCTGAAAAATATGCTCCTTGGACAGAAGCAATGCTATGTGGAAGTTCATGACAGTGGATAAGGCATTCTGTGAATCCATGAATCGTAGTTTCAGCAGAAGCAGTATGTGCAATGAAAGTGTGTCCATATCCAGAATATGTGTCTGTGCCAGCTAGGACAAAGTGCAGTCCCTTCTGTGATAAAGTGACCTGATATGACCAACCTGCCACTAGGTAGATAGGGCACCTTGTGGATGGTGCCCTACTGGGGATTCAGTGATTGGCTCTGCTGTTGGCATTTGGAGCACTCAGCCATGACTGAAGCCATATCAGCCTTAGTGACAAGGAGTTCACTGAGCCAATGCATAACATTATCCCTGCCACCATGGCCACTCATTTCATGGGCTCATTGGGCAATGATGGGTGGTTGAAGGAAGAGGTTGGCCACTATCCACATAATCAGTCAACTTATCCCTTTGACGCTCTTCTACTGAGATCACATTTTGTTGAGTGCTTACATGAGAAACAAATACTCTTACTCCTGTTGCCCATATAAAGTCTATCTACCTACTTCTTCTCCAGATATCTTTGGCACCAATTTTCCAGTTATGCTCCTTCCAAGTTCCTCACCATCCATTCAAGCCATTTACTACATCCTATGACAGTGTTGCACATCTGGACATTCTCTCCTTCTGGGCAAAATATAAGACCTGTTTTATACTGTTGTTTACTCCTGTTCACTTCAGGTACATGCCTGAAGTTCTTCCCAAGTGTGTTGATTTGCCTTCACCACTGTCCTTCAGGGATGTCCAAGAAATGGGCTGTAATGCTGTGTCTTTTCATGTGTGGGTGGTGCCTTCCTGAAGTGCATAGCCATCCATAAACCAGGAGGACCTAATCTGCTTTCCCTCTGACAGCTGATAATTTGGTATACCCCTTAAGGTCATAGGTGCCTGCTCTGAAACAGAAGGTAATGCAATAGGCATGGTAACCATAGATAGCTGGGCAGCTTCCCCATGTAACTTACCTGTACCCTCTGGAACTTCCCTGGCTTGATCACAGCTACATTTCCAATTAATAATAGCCTGGTGCTGTGCAAGTATAAACTTGTAACCCTATGGATCAGATAATACCCAGGTCAGGATAGGCAACTCAGGTTACATGGTGATTTGGTGCCCCATGGTCAAGTATTCAGTTTCCACTAAGGTGCAGTAGCAGGCCAAATGTTGTTTTTCAGAGAGAGAGAGTAGTTGTCTGCAGATGATGACAGAGATTTGTTCCAAAATCCTAAATGTCTCTCCACAATTCACCAAAAGGAGGCTGCCAGAGACTCCAAGTAGCATCTCTAACTGCCACTGATACTTCAAGTGCTATTGAACTTGCTGGATCCTCTGCCCATAGGAACAGAACAGCCTACACAGCAGCCTGGACTTAGTGCAGATCCTTTTCTTGTTCTAGGCCTTATTCAAAATTGTTAGCTTTGTAAGTCATTTGGGAAATGGGGAGGAGTAAGACATCTAAAGAAAGAATGTGTTGCCTACAAACTACAGACAGGCCCACAGGGAAGCGAGATGCAACAATCTTTTGCCTTAGTAAGAATATCTCAACTCACCCCTCACCACTGGACTTCTGGAAATTTCACTGAGTTAGAGGGACCATCAATGTTTGTTAGATTTATTTCCCAACCTTTGGCTCTCAAATGCTTTACTCACACATCCAGAGTTGTTGTTTACTCCTGCTCACTTTGGACAATAAGCATGACATCATCAATGTAATGGAAAAGTGTGATATCAGTGGGAGAGGAAGGTGATTAAGATGTCTATGAACCAAGTTGTGACACAG
>NW_004524697.1:5450954-5455408 GCF_000260255.1 Octodon degus | reverse complement strand
CAGCTGCAACTGGAGTCATCAATTGATTCAGTTTGTGCTAATGTACTGTCATTCTCTAGGATCCATCCATCTTCTTCACAGGCCAGATGGGAAAACTAAATGGAGATGTGGTGCAGACACCACCCCTGTGTTCCCAAGCCCTTGATGATGGCCCTAATATCTGAAATCCCTGCAGGAATGTGTTACTGTGTTTGGTTTATTATTTTACCATAAAAAGGTATCTCTAATGGCTTCCATTTGGTCTTTATAATCATAATAGATTTCACACTACAGGTCATAGAAACAATGTGTGGATTCTGCCACATGTCAAGTATGTCTGTCCCAATTGCACATTCTGGAACAAGGAAATGATGACGGATGGACCCAAGTACCAACTGGACTCAGTGTGATTTGGGCATTTGCTAAAGCTCCATTGACTGTTTGACTGCATAGACTCCCACTCTTTCTGGAAGGCCACATGACATTTTGTATCCTCTACAATCACTGTTAGTTCAGAATCAGTGTCTAATAGACCCTCAAATGTCTTTTGGTACCAAGATCTATATCAGCAGTCAGTACTTTACTATAGAGACAGATGTGACACACAAGATACACAAATGAATAAGAAATTATAAGAATGAGGAAGCATGTGGAGGGTGTTTGCACACTGGAGAACAAAGGCTTCAATCCAAGTCTGGAACTTACTGCAGTGTCTGCCATTCTGCATCAGGATGCCAATGGACCTACACTGGAAAGCTAAAGGAGTCTATGCCAGAATGCTGCAGCTTCCCTCATTTCCTCTTTATACCTTTGGTTAGACAAACTGCCCTAGGTTGGAGTGTAGAAGAGCTGCCCCAGTCTGGGTCCTTTATACCCAAGGGTGTAGAATTGCTGGGTTCATTTGTGAAACTTTAAAATTCAAATTGACACAATCAACCATTACACTAAGTCATCAGCATATGACTCTATAGAATTTAAAGTCAAAGTATTTACACTGCAGATCATTTTTAGGGCCACATTTGAAGTACCAATAGATGATACACTCTAATTTTCAAAGATACCTATATTTATAAATTTCTTAGTGGGAGAGGAAGGTGATTAAGATGTCTATGAACCAAGTTGTGACACAGGGCTGAAGAGGTAATAAAACCTTGAGGTCGGACAATGACGATATATGACTGGCAAAGCCAGCTGAAAGCAGATTGCATTTGATGGTCCTTATGGATAGGTATGGAAAAGAAGTCCTTTGCCAAATCAATAGCTGTGTACCAAGAACCAGTAGTTGTGCTAACCTGCTCAAGCAAGGAAATCCCATCCGGTACAGCAGCTGCAACTGGAGTCATCAATTGATTCAGTTTGTGCTAATGTACTGTCATTCTCTAGGATCCATCCATCTTCTTCACAGGCCAGATGGGAAAATTAAATGGAGATGTGGTGCAGACACCACCCCTGTGTTCCTCAAGCCCTCGATGATGGCCCTAATATCTGAAATCCCTGCAGGAATGTGATACTGTGTTTGGTTTATTATTTTGGTTTTCTTCAGATTAAAAAATAGTGCTGCATCTGTTTGTAAACTCTTTTATAACTGCCTTTCAGTTTCCTCTCTCCATTTCTCTGGCTGCTGCTAGTCTTCTGATGACTTCTTTATCTGTTTCATTGTTTGCCCTTATTCTTTATTTCAGTTCCTGAAACCTTGTCCTTTAGTTCATGGTTCCTCATCAAGAGTCAACTATACAAGTTCTCATATATCCTGAGTCTTATTTGACCTTGGAAGGCTAGGTCAAAATGTTGGCTTTACTTGTGACCCTCCTTTTTCTCTAATTTTGGTCTACAAACTTAGGTTGTACTGTAACATAATGTAACTCTGTAGTGTCCCAAATTTTCTGATCAAGGAGATTATGGAGCCAAAGAAGAAAGTGATCGATGATGTAGAGTGTGCCTAAGGAGAGTCACATGGAGAGAAAACATTCTCTCAGGCTTTCACAGAGAGCACATTGGCCAAGCAATGGCCGTGACTCATCCACATGGATGACACTGACAAAGGTTCTACAATCTGAAGTATAGGCTCTCAGGATAAATCCTGAGGGGATTTCACTGACCTTCTCAGACCCAAAAGCTACAACTCTTGTTGCATAGGTCTTGCTTTACCTTGGTCTTAGCCATCCAGCACAGAAAAGTATAAAAATGAAGTATAAGAAGTAAAGCCATGCTGTTATGTTGAGCTATAGGGGACTCAGGTCAACAATTTCTGACATTGCCAGTGAAGCGGAAGACCCAATACTATTATGGGCTACTGGACTCTTTTAGAATATTTTGCTGAGTTTACACACCTATAATATTCAAATAACAGAACTTAACAAAAGAAAGGGGATACAGATGAGTGTATCTGTGTATTCAAAATGGTTAGGATAGATATATAGTTACATTCTCTTAATGAATAGAGGGATTTGTTCTAATAGTGTTTCTAAATAGGATATCATGTCTGCATATTGTACAGCAATTAATCACTAGGAAGAATGTATGCAGTGTGTTAATTATTGAAACTGTCCTACCAATTTGGTTTGAAACTGTCTCATTGCTGTTTGTTTCTCAATAAAATTATGGAGAAAAAAAAGAATCAACTATGTGTTCTTTCTGAACAGTACTTTGGATTCATGCTCTGCCACCATTCTACTTCTCTTGTGAAAGTATTACTCTTCTGTTAGAACCTTTCCTTACAAGTACTTTGCAAGGTCTCTGCTTTTATAGATCAAGCATTCCTTTGCTCAGTATGTCAGCTCCTAAGTTCTTGCCCCAAACCAAATCATCTGCAACTGATCTGTACCAGAGTTGTCATTAATTTTCCCTTTCATTCTCCAGTCATGTTAAGACTTATTTTAATCTCATAATTTTAACATTACTTCAATCAAATTGCTTGATGAAATTTTGGTAGTTCTTCCACTGCCTTGCCCTTTGATTTTCTTGACTTCCTTTACTTTAATAAGTTCTCCTCACACAACTCCTTTTTGTACTAGCTTTCTAACCAGAACCTACATTCTTGACCTTCTTGAATTGAATTTCCAGTATTTTATTCTCAATATATCACTTTATTTCATTTTTGATGTTAATTTCAAAGTGATTTAGTTTCTCAAGATTGACAGCAACATTACTTCTTTCAGAATTTCTTTATTTCAACCAGTGAATGTCCTCATGTTCCTCACCACTATATTTATTTATTTCACAATTCATTTTTGTTAGTCTTTTGTCTACACTGTCAATCTCCTAACTTCTTTATGATTTAATAGTGACCTAAAAACATTCCACTCAGACTGAGCACTACTTTGTATCTGTTCTGTAGGTCATCTCAATAGCTTAATACACTGGGAGGGTGGTGGGTAGCAAGCACATAATTAAGCTATGTGGTCCTATTTCTAATTCAGGACTGCTTACTTCCATTGGGCTATTCATGTTACCTAGCAGTCTTGTTTTAGTTGCTCATGTCTTTTACTTTCTCACTTTTCTAAATGATTTTTTCACACCTAGTCTTTAAATGAATACTTAGCACCCATCTACCTCCCTCAGTGTCAGCTGATAAGCTAGTTTCTTATTTTATTGAGAAAAAAACATTGAATTTTTAAGTATGCTCAGCAGCATGGGAACCTACCAACATTTGGATGTGTACATTTTGTTTTTCTTTTAGTTATAATGGATTAACAGACTCTACTGACAGAGGCATCCTATCCATTCCTTTGTGAAATAGGTCCCATCCCACATCTTCAATTATACTGCTTCATGGCTTCTGCATTCATCCTATCTGATCAATGTCTTCCTTTCACCTTGATTAGTTTTATCATAATCCAATTACAATGTAACACGAGTTACTTTTAAAGAACTTCACCTCCAGCTCCTTGCTACTTTATTTTCACTGCTAGGCCACAGAAGTACTAATACAATTTGTATTGTCTCATATATATCATCATTTCCCCATGTTATCAGTGTATTCAAAACAAGATTTTGTCTTCACCAATACAGTAAAACAAGTTTGTCTTAAAGTTACTCTTCCAAATAGAATCATTTTGACCTATCAGTGGTATTCAAGAGTCTTTCTTGTTACTTCAGTGACATGGATTGAACCTAGATCTTCAAATATGCAAAGCATATGCTCTAACCACTGAGCTCTATTCCACTATAATACTTGGCAGTCTTTTTTCCCATCTTTGAGTTGTTTTTTATTTCTCCCCCCCATAATTTTATTGATAAACAAATAGCAATGAGACAGTTTCAAATCAAATTGGTAGGACAGTTACAATAATTAACACATTGCATACATTCTTCCTAATGGTTAACTGCTAGGACAAGATGCGGAAATGATATCCTATTTACAAACACCATTAGAACAAATCACTTTATTCATTAAGAGAATGTAACTACATATCTATCTTAACCACTTTGAATACACAGATATAAAAGGGACATTCATCTGTATCCCCTTTTCT
>NW_004524697.1:5437043-5450314 GCF_000260255.1 Octodon degus | reverse complement strand
CATAGTATGGAACAGGTATTTTTCCTCAAGCATTGAAATGTTGAACTTTAAGTCCCTACAGAGTATGATAAAAAACATTTAAAAATTAGAATATATTTTAAAAATAGGCATAAAGAACTATATACTTCTTATGTTTACACTTAAGTCCAAAAATCCCACCATATACAACCCTGAAGCTTGGCAGTCTTATTCACTCTATTCTCTGAAATGTTTTTCTTGATATGGGTTCTATAACACTTTTGGATAGTGTCAACTTACAATAGTGTTTAGAAAGTTAAAATTGACCTAGCATTTCTTGAGTCTGAAATATTGTATATCCTCACAGGTATACAGGTTTCCTGATGTATGTCTACCACATGTTGGTTCTTCTCAATTTTATCTTTCTTCTTTTACTAGGTCCACTTCATCTCCTACCAAACTCAGGCATTATAGTTTTCCATCTAAACTTACCCCGTAACTGATTTTATTGAGCCTAATTGATTTAAATATCCTGTGTATGCTGCTCCCTCAATACCAGTCAGTATTCAAATAGAACAGAGTCAAGTATACAGAACCACGATGAGTTTTGGAAAAAATATCTCCACCGGCCATTTCTGCAATTTTCCATGTCACAGTTAATGACAAATCTGTATATTCCTTTGCGAAGAACAAAACATTGAAGTGTTCATTGACTCCTGTCACTTTCTCATTTCTAAAATTTCATCCGCAACAACTTCGATGAGTTTTACCTTTCACATTCTCTTCAAAACATAAACTTATGTCTTAATTGCTGTCAGCACTACCTTGGGTTACACCATGGTCATCACAAGCCTGGAGCATCTTGTCATTCAAAAATGACTCTGTTGTGAGCTCTTTTCTTCCTCAACAGTGAAGCAATGATATTTTTAATGTATTTGTCAGATTTTGACATTCTGCAGTCAAAATAGGCCAATAATTGTCTATATCACTTATAAAATGCAGCAATATTGCTCTGGAATATTAGGATAAACTATACCTTGTTATATTGATTCCTGTGAAATTTTCTTTCTTCTGTGTATGGTGCTTCCATCTAACTTAAATCAAAGTTTTAGCCACCAATGAATGTGTCACCCTCGGCAGAAAGATAAAAACTTACAGCTATTGCAGTCTTCTTTTATCCATTCCTGTTGTTCATAGTAAGACAACATAAGCAATGCCATCAATTAGAATTAGGATGTGGGGCATGCAAAATCAATGGCATAAATTGAGCATATATATGTTCACATAAAACATATTTATGAAATGCATAATATTACTTTTAAATAATAGTCCTTGTGAAATAGTTTTATAACTAAAAATTGATTATTGCATATATGTCTATTCATGAAACTGTAATTATTGGGATGTATAGTGAATTTTAACAAATAAAAGTAAGCTTCAATACTTTTTATGGAACATTAATACTTATTTATAAATACTCAGGATTGATAATAAATATAGATTTTTTTTGTTCACCATAGAAACCCAAATCACATATAAAAACTGAAAAGATATTCCATATTCATAATGATTGGACTTTGCTGCTTGTCTAAAAATGTAAATATTAGCATTCAGGTACCTAAACATAGATAACATACAGTTATTTATTTAGTTATTTATTTATTTGGTACAGGGTCTCACTACACATCTCTGACATGCAGTGATTCTCTTGTCTCAGCTTCACCAAAGCAGGGATTACAGGCATGTCCCACCATGCCCAGTTTCAGTGACAGGCACTGTGTTCTTGGGATTCTGGGGCCAGCAGGGCATGCGGTACCAGGGATCGAACCCAGATCCTTGTGTTTGCCAGGCAGGCACTTAGACTGCTGATCTATCTCCCCAGGTGATAAACAACTATTTTTAAATGATACAATAAAGTCAAGACAGTTCATAAAAGCAATCTTTGTAATTTGTTATGTAATACAGAGAAATGTGATAATAAGGAAAAAGAAAGACCTGAATATATCCTTTTGAGCAGAGCAAAGTTCCTTCTTTAATAACAGAATCTGCAAAGAAATTAAATTCTCAACGATAGCAGCTAGAGCTGGTTAAGTAACTACTAGCCATAAAATAGTAAATACAACCTTTTTCAGCCGCAGATAGCTTTGTTATATTGTTTTACTCAATATTATGCTGCCTTACATTTTATAGAGTGGTCTTTAAGCCATGTCAGACCTTCTATGGTGCTATGTTTCTTGTGACTTTGACTATGCATACACTGCACATTAGTGGAATAAACAAAATCTGAATCAGGAGTTACCCACTCAGAACTTTGTGCTTCACTTTCATTAGTGGAATGGAAAAGTGGAAGCTTTGTGTCTAAACCTAAAAAGAAGAGTGCTAGAACTACCCTTTGAGTATGCATCATGACATTTATATTATTGTTTAAAAAACTACTTTCAAATATATTGTGAGACTGTGACCTCTTTTGATAGTAGTAGTGAAAACCTTTCAGTAAGAAAAATAATAGCTGTCTAAGGTTGCAAGTGACTATCACATACAATGTCATTTTTAAGCTCATTCTTACTTTTGCCTGTGAGTACAGTACCAGAGCCTCTATTAATCTAACAAAAAATCAATAAGTGTAAGTACATCACAAAGCTACTTGTCATTAGGCATGTGAAACTGGAATGTAAGAAAATGTACAATGGTGCATTTAAAACTTAGTGCATTAACTACTAGGATTATCAGTTTCAATTAAATCATTTAATTAATATATATTTTCCCAAGCACATGCATAAGACATTATTAAGTTACTGTTGGAATAATTTACAAAAGCCTAACAGGATTCTATGTATGTCATGCTAGAAATTAAGAGCTCTCTCCTTCTGAGAAATCTTTCCAATTATCAAAACATGTAAGTTTTTGTAAGCTGATCTCTTCATTCAAAGATATCTCTCTCCTAAAAGAGGATGTGTTGGAGGTTAATGAAAACAGTTTGCTCTTTGATTCTTTGCTCCATAATGCCAAAGATCCCATTAATATAAGAGAATATTGTATAATTGTTACTTCTATAATAAGACATGAAACCAATAAGTTTCATGAAACCTGTATCCTTTGACTGCTTCTGGTACATTTGCATTGTAGAGGAGTCCAGTAAAAGACAATTTTTAGTACCTCTTAATTATGACATTATTAAGAGATAATACAAATATCAGGCAGGTATAGAAAGAAATAAGTCAAATGTACTAAGAAACTTACTACATAAAAATGTGACTCTTGTCAGAAGACTAGATTCAGCAACCATAGATTCAGCAACTTGTCATCTCATGCATAAAATAGAGTACAATACAGGTTCCAACAGGTACCTTAGTACCCAAGACAGAGAAAAGGATGATTACAAAAATTAGATATGCCTTCTCTTTCCATAATCTTCAGAATGATGGAAAAATAATTGAAAAGAGACAAATAAACTGGACTGGGAGTTCTGGTTCAGATAGGCTCTTTCACAATGGAAAGAAAGGAAAGAAGGGAAAGGGAAACATAAGAAATTAGAGAAAAATTTCCTCCTGCCCACTAAGTTAGTGTTTCCTGGGCTTTACCCCACTATTCCTTTCCCTCAATGCTCTAAAATGTAAGTCTGGGAAAATAACATCTTGAGTCATAGTGGTGCCATTGATTGACATGTCTATAGCTGTTAAGTGATTTGTTCTGCAGCTTATTTCCAGCATGAGTTTCAGATTCATCTATTAAATGATGAAATCAAGGTTTGATTTGAATTTTATGGATAGAGAACATATCCAGAATGATGTTCTGTTGTATCTCTAAAACATTCCATGCTCTAATTATCTTAGTATTTTCCCCAAATCCCAAATTTTACTACTCAAATTAGAATATGAAGCAGTTTTGAATCTACATTTGTCTCATGATGTATGTGCTAAACTCTTTACTACTGATTTCCTATATCAGATGTTATTAATTATTCCTTTATTTTAATACTAAGCCTTTGATGTTAACATTTAATGTCCCAAGATAACTTTTGTGCTTCTACAAACTGTATAAAGAGATCTTGAACAACATGTAAAAGGGACCTCAATTTTAACCAGAAACATCGAGCACCATGTGGTTTCTCTTATGTGAGAAACCCAACACCTACCTGTCACCTATCTGTCTGTCTATCTGCCTGCATGTCTGTCTTTCTGTCTACTAACCTATGTAAAATAAAAGATAGATAGTAAAAATAGGGAGATCATTCACAAAAGGGAAAGGGACCAAAAGGAGAGAGAAGAGAGAAATGAGAGGACAAGACCAAAAGATGAATAAAACGAATCAAACACATTACCAACTTCTCACAGTGAAAATATAACCGTCGTGTACTCTCAGAAATGCACTAATAAAAAAAAAAACCAGCCAAACAAGAGGGGGCAGTGGTGCACACTAATAATCCTAGCACTCTTGGTGGCTAAAGCAGGAGGATCTCATGTTCAATCCCTGCCTGTGCAATTTAGTGACTTAGTGAGCACCTGTCTCAAAATAAAACTAAAGCTGGGAGATACCAGAGATATAAATCAGTGCAAAGACTCTCAGCTTATTCTCCAGTTCTACAAAACCCAAAAATAATAGAAAAAAGCACCTAATAGAATATAATATATATGCAGTCTATCATTCTATTCTTTTAAATAAAACTGAGACCAACTTAACTTAACAAAGTTTATTCAATCAACTGAACAGTTCTAGAATCAAACAGCTTTCACACCAAAGATGATTCAAATTCAACCTTCGGAATGCAAAGAGCTTCTTTCATTATCAGAAAGACAGGCAGTACTACAGAGATTCCCTAACTGGTGCAGTGTGGTTTGGCCATATTTATGTATAATTTGGCAGCCTTCAGTCTAGGATTAACTGAGGGATCCGCTTCTATGCTAAGCAGAGACTCCAGTTGCTTAGATCCCAGAATGTACACTCTTAGATTGATTGCCACATGCTTGCACATCCTCTGAGGCTTCAGTTCTTTATATATAAATGAACCTGTCTATAAATTTATTGTTCAAGCTAGCTAGCAGTCTGGCTGAGGCCAATTTACTATGGTTCAACACCACTAATTGGCCTTGGGCAATAAAATTAATCTATGCTTGTTTTGTTTTTTATTTGTTTATTTATTTTTTATTTCAAAGTGGTTGATAGGTTGAATATTCTCTAAATTATATTTCTATTTTTAAAGGAATGTTTGTAACTAAGTAGGTTTGAAATTCTTACCAATGTACCATTGGGAAAGGTAATGAAGCCTTAACAATGTAGCTACTGGATCTTCAAGCCAGCCCAACAAGCCGATTTTCTTATAGAAAAGTTAATGAAAAATATTTTCAGGAAATTTGTAGTTCACTTAGCACAACTGTCTGTCACTTGTCTGAGTGTCTTTCACCATATTCCTGACAAGAGGTCACTCATTCAGTCAGTGTCTAAATCCCTCTGAAAACAAAGTCAAGTTGTACTTGAAAGCTTCGGCTCTTAGCCAACTTCAGTGACCACTCATTTCATTTGGCTTATTTCACAACATGTAATAACATCATTTTAACCATTGGGACTTTTTTTTATTAGAGTACAGAAATATATGAAAATTTGTAAACCATGTAGTGAACCACAAAGAAGATTCTTACTGTTTCCACAACATCAGTGTCTTCAGTGTGGAAGCTACGAGTTCCAGATTACTTTGCAAAAAGCCTTTTTCTTCTTTTGAATATAATTTACTTTGAGTAGAACTTCACACTAAGCATAAGGTTTCTGTTTAATTATGAATATAAATTTAATGCTGAGGGGGCTGGCCAAATAGCTCAGCAGATTAAAGTGCCTGTTTGGCAGACACAGGGGCAGAAAGTTCAGTCCCTGGGCCTGCTGTGTGGGACATGGTGGGACGGAGATTGAGACTGGGTATGGTGGTGCGTGCCTGTAATCGCAGCTCTTGGGAGGCTGTAAACAGGAGGATCACTATGAATCCCATATACACAGTGAGACCCTGTAGACCTTGTCCTAAAATACAGCAACAACAATAATGCTGAAAATCACTAGAGATATATATGTAAATGGTTAAAACATCAATGTGTATGTGGGGGTAATAACTGGAATACAACCACAATTCTCTGCTGATTGAACTAGAGTTTTATAGTCATTCCCAGGAATCTGAGCCTATTATTCTCCAGGAATGAGCAGAGCATGGCACCTCTCAGATTGTTTTCTCAAATTGTATTGGAGCAACCTGAATCTGATTGATATTAGAGTTGTGCTTTCTCTCCCTTAGTTTTATCAGAATGTTTTCTTCACCTCAGTTTTCTGTATCTTTGGGAGTTTTAATCAGCTGACATGAGCATTTTAGTGGAGTCTAATAAACCTGCGAAGGTGATGCAATTTTTAAAGTGAGCAATTCTAGCTTGATATTTTTTATTATTATCTAAAGCCAATATATAAAATAGAAATGATACAGAACTTTACCAGACAAATCAGTAGGAATTCAACTATGGTTGTTGTATTTCATAACGTTGTCTTCAATATTAAGATGCTTCATTTCAGCTCAAGTTAACATTCTGTTAGATTCATAATCATGACAGCACATTTTGATGGATGGATGAATTTTTCACTGAAAGCAGTGTTTATCCTTAATAATAATCATGTTAGATATTTTATTGATTGGTTGAAAGAAACTTTTTTTTTAAAAAAAGAATCTATTAAAGTCATAGTCCAGTAGTCCAAGGGAACACCAAATAGTGGAGTATTTTACTTTGTATTTATATTTTATATTTTCAGTGCATGTTTGTAGCACTAAGTTTTCCATCCACTGTGGGAAGTCGGTACCTGTACATGACACGTCTTGATTCATTTGCATTTCTTCCATTCTCCTCTCCATCTTCCATCCTTTGGTCCTCCTTCCTTTTGCTAAAGTTCTGTCTTCCTCTTTCCTATATAGTATTTTTTATGGTACCAGGGACCGAACTCAGGACCTTGCACTTGTCATGCAAGCACTTATTCACTGAGGTATCTCCTCAGCCCTTTCCTGTATATTATAAATGACACTATTATTTTTGAAACAGTACTTGACAAAATAGTTGTAAGGCAAATAATACAAATATTTCAGCATAGAAATTAAGAAATACTTAATATTAGAATCATACTTTCGTGCCTTCTGCAATGTTATACTACTCTGGAAAACTTCTGTTTCTCAAAATTGCAGGAACATCTTGGGTGAGAGGTTGCCATGGCAGCACGGAGGGCAACAGTTGCCCAATTGTTCTCTCTAGAGAAAATTTCACATATGTCATCATCTCTCACTTAAAAGCCAATGACCAGGTTTCTGTCTTGCACATAGGGTAATTCTGTGTTTGATTGCATTTGCACTAACAACCTGGAAAGTAAGCATTTTACCACTGGATCCACAAAAACAATTAGATTTGATCCTGAATAGCATCAGCAGAGCTCAGGTATAAACTGTGGGAGAAATAATCAGAATGTCACATTAATATCTTGTTGAAAATGTACTTGAAGTATTGTCTATGTTATCAACCTAGGTGCAAGAAATTCTTTTTAATGGATTCTATTCACTTACAGCAAAGTGATAAGTAAATTCCTTAATCTTTATGATTTTCTACTCTCCAGCAAAATCATTAATGACCAAAATTCTGCTACTACATGACAGATTTATAGGAATGAAATTAGTATAAGTGGAGAAAGATAGTTATTTGTGCATATTTCTTTCTACATATAAAGGCAATATACAACAAAATTTAAATATATACATAAAAGTGTATGAATTATTTTATTGTGTACACAGAAAAACCTTTGAATTATATTAAATCTTCTTAGAATTCTAGATCCCATTGTTAAACATATGATTTATGGATCACACTCCTTTAAAACAATAGCAGTTTCATACTGCATAAGGAGCATCTATAAATTTCCTGAGTCTACTCTTCCCACGTTAAAATTTCATCTAGTAGGGAAACTATATAGAAAAATTCTGAATATCTCTTTCATTTCAGCTGAACAAATCTAGACAGTTAATTGAGAACCTAACTCCTGAGAGTTGCCATAAAGCAATGTCACCATTTTTTTCTAAGATAGACAAAAGTAGAGAACTACTTATTGTTTGACTGATCACATAGTTTGGCTATTTTTTTTTCTTTGCAGAACCGGGTATTGAACTCAGGCCCTTGAGCTTGCCAGGGAAGCACTTATTCCACTGAGCCATCTCCCCGGCCCCTAGTTTGGCCAATTTGTCTGTTACAGCTTGCCATAAACGTTTTTGGGCTTATACTAATCACTCCTTTTCCTACCCTTAGCAGAAAGTCATATCTGTTGCATGATTGCGATCTCACTGCCAAAACTCTTTGGATGTTACCATGTCTGTGTAAATTTCACAATGGAAAAGAGGGCAGAAGCAACATACCTCCTTCTAAAATAAGTCAACAAGCTAGTACGTTAGCCTTACATATTGCAGATGCTGTACGTTCTGTCATATCAGCACAGTTGCTCTTATTTCTTATGCACAGTCACCAGATGAAGCACAGTGTCATGTTTGCGTGCACACACAGTGGGTCCACCTAGGAAACAAACTCTGTCTTTATGAAGAAAGCCAGTGCAATATGTTTCCTAAATATTTTGTGATTGCAAGTGCTACATTCGTGTGATGCATGACCTCATGTCTCAGGTTTTCACCTGCATAAACAATCCTAGAAGTGGCTCAGATGAAAGAACTTGAGGTCACAGCCTGCAATTTTTATACATTCAGCAAGCTATCTGGGAGTGTAAGAAGTCTACGACAAACTGCCTCCCGAAATGTCTTGTAGTGAAATGTGCAAATATTTGGAAATTTTTCATTACTCCGTGAACCAACTTTTCTCTAAGTGACCGATATGCAATGCTGCACAATTGTGTACAGGTAAAACAAAATACTCAAATTTAAAAATAGATCAGTATATTTCAGTACATTATGAAAGACTTCTTTATATGACTGCACATTAAACATTGAAACAAACCCTTAAGTAAGTACCAGTTGTGAAGTTTGGGACTAGCATGAAAGAAACATAGCCATAATTTCACTATATCTGAAACAGCTTCAAAATACTTCTCTTTCTTTTACAACTACTTATGCATGAAGTGCATGAAGAAAATTCACAAATTCCTACTGAATGGAGACAAATCTTCTTTATTGAAAAGCTCACCATTTTGAAGATAAAAATTTTCTCCCAATAGAACTATGGATTGAATACATTTCTAGTGAGAACTGTCTTTAGACTTTGCTAATAGAAATTGACAATCTGAGCCTATATTTTCCATGGTAACCCAGGTGATAGGGTCAGAATTTTCTAAGAAAATTATAGGTGATTTAATCTATCATGATTAAATTAAATAGACAGTAAATAACAAATAATTTTAATATAAGCATCAATTTAATTTTGTAAAAAAAGAGTACTGTTAAGTGCAATATCTATCTATCTATCTATCTATCTATCTATCTATCTAACCTCTTTTTAAAAAATTTTGGCAACTTTTTAAATATAAATTTGTGTATACATTAACAATATTCTCAACACATATTAAATATATACCAACCATATGAAGTAGAAATTTTAGGTACTCACACAAGAGACTTGGAAATCAACATGAAGACAGACTTCCACATGAATATAGTAATATATGTGATGCACTGATGATAGTTTGCTCACTGATGGACCACAGAATGACAAAAGTCCCATAAATTTACATCCTAACACAGGTTGTCATTTTACTTGGTGTCAACACACTTTATGAGGTTCTTCAACCTCATGTTAAAATGTATGACATTTTTATTCAGAGTTAATTTATTCCTATTTGCCCCAAACTGGAAAGTAAATAAATATTTATCAAAAGGTCAATAGATAAATTTTGCTCGGGGCTGGGGATATAGCTCAGTAGAATAAGTGCTTGCTTGGCAAGCACAAGGACCTGAGTTTAATCCCTGGTTCTGAAAAAAAAAAAGATAAATTTTGCTAAGTTCATGTGTTACAATGCTACTCAACCACTATACAATAAACTTTGTATATAAAAATTTGCCAAAATAATATAAAAGGAGGATATATACATACATATTGCATTTAACAGTACTATCTTTTTGTTTACAAAATTCAATTGAGGCTTGTATTAAAATCATTTGTTATTTACTGTCTAATTTAATCATGATAGATTAAGTCATCTAAATTACTAATTAGCAGTAATAAATGTAAAAGAATTTTAAGAAGATTAGTGATTCTTAAAGAAACCAGATAAAAAATTTACAAAGTTAGTGATTCCTTTGCATGAAATTTTAGAAATAAAATGATCATCTGTGCTCAGTGTTGGAACGAATACAAATATAATGAAAAAAATTTAGTTTTTGGAGCTATACTTTAGATTGTGATGATTATTTCATGGTGCTATGGATTGAATTGCAATCCCCAGAATTTATATGTTATATCATTTAACTATCAATGTCACTTATTTGGATCTAAGTCCTTGAATGCAGTAATTAAAGGAAAATTAGTTCATTCTCAGGGGTAAAAATGTTAATCCAGGAGTATTACATTGTTATTATTAGACAGAAAGAGATAGCATTTGTGCACACATGGAGGGACAAGGCATGTGAGGGTAGTGAGAAGGGGGCCATCTGCCTCCCAGGAACAGGGCCTTTGGGAGAAGCCAGTCTTCTAACCTTGGACCTTGCACTTCAGGCGTTAGACTGTGAAAATCAAATTTCTGTTCATTGAACCACCCAGTCTATGGTCTTTTGTAACTGTAACTCTAGCAGATCCATCTGTGTAGATTACATTTATAGTGACAGTAACCCAATGTTATTAAACATCTGCCAAGTCATCAAACTGTATGTTTTCAATGGAAGAACAGTACTAAATGCAAATTATACCTTGGTAAAGTTGATTGATAAAATCTCCCTAAAGAATGACTAAAAGAGCACTAGGCTGAATGTTTTCTACATTAAGTAATATTCCATAGATGAAAAAGAGAATATTGATTCCCTGTTCAGGATATCTACAGGAAGACCAGAAATTCTTCAAAAGACATACTGCTCTCACTGGGCATAAATAGTCTATGTCTAGAATATAAAAGTTAGAGTGACAAAGGACATCTGTCTTGGCAATGGTTCTGCTGAAGTGTCAGCAGAAATAAATGGTGTTTCCCTGTAACACTGGAAGCCGAAGAAAATCACAAGTGTCACTGTCAGGAGAGAGCGCTCCCTGTACAAACAGATTATACTACCAGAGGAGCCCTAAAATAATTGTGACGGATTAGAGGAAGCTGTAGTTCTAGCAAGGTGAGTACAGGTAAAGCCAGAGAAGCGTAGGCTTGATTGATTATCATTGTTTTAACCTGATGCCTGTTTCCAAGTAATTGCTTCCTGAGAAAAATAAGGTACTTCGAAAGAAGTTAATGATAGAGGAAAAAAAAAAAAAAGCCAGTCAAATTCAAGCTTCACTTTCTTGTAGAAAATTTCCAATCTAAGGTAATCCAAAACTTGTTTCTCTCTCTTAATAAATGATTTTATGTGAGTAGGTAATTGAATGATTGAATGAGTTGCATGCAGTTTTGGAAAGGTCATTTCTTTGGCTTTTTAAGTTTAGATGTTATACTAAAACAGTTATTGCATGTAAATGATTTAGCTCCTTTCCATTGCGTAAATTTTAAAATCTGTACATTTCTAACTATATTTTATTCTATTCTACAGTGTTTTGATATAATCAGAACGTTATGTCTAGACTAGATTAGCCATATTCTAGCTCTAAGAGTTCCTGAAGTACTAACAGTTTCAGCTCTACTGAAAATTGAGAGCATACACTTATTTAATCTATACACTTATTTAATCTAATTCAGGACCTTGTCCTTGCCAGGCAGGTAATTTGCTGCTAACCTGTATCCCCAGCCCACTTGAACTATATCCTACCTAGACATTTCAGTGAACTAAGTACCAAATGTATATCAAATATGTGCTAATAAATGGAATATAAAACACAAAAGTAGTTATGATCTGTGATTTGACAACCACCACCACCATACTCTGCTGGTGCAATTGCAAAGTGTAATCCAAGAAAGCAATCCAAGAAGGGATATTCATTTACCATTTTCTTGTCCATAAATTTGCCATTTTCTCATTTGTAAACTTAAGACATTGAGTTAACCAATGTAATAGGTTGTTAGCTAGCAAAAAATCCCAAAACCGTTGTTTATATGTAAACAAAGAAATCAAACAATTCAAACAGAAAAAAATATTTCAAATGATTCCCAGTGATATTTTCATTTGAGTATACTTTTGTTTAAGTTCATTTCAAGGTCACGACTAAAAAGGCTTAAGATTGCTTGAGATATCACATCCAATATAAAAAGTAGGAGTGTGAACTCCTAAAGAATTGATTGTAGACAAGATCTATCATTGTATTCTATGAACTCATTTAATAAAAAGGGGTAAAAAACATGAATAGAATTCTACCACAAGGTGCTATATTGCTTTGAAATAATGAATTGTTTTATAAAAAGAAAAAATTTCTGATAAATTGTAAAGGCTTTGGAAAAGAGAATGAAGGTGTTTTTTATGTAATACACTAATTATGTGAGAAACGGTTACTTCATTTTCTGTATTTTGAACTCGTCAGAGTCACCAGTGCTTAAAAATCGTAAGTTATATTTTGTTCTTTTATGGAAGATGCTTTATTGTACTAATTTAATTTTCTCTGACAAATCATTTTTCTAGGTGTCTTTAATCTTTCTTATAGTCAGAAGTAGATTCACTATTTAAAATACAGTAAAACTACTTAATCAAAATGAGGATACCATTTAAGGGTTTTTGCCAAAATTTTCCAAGGCTCTATTCATCATTTCTTAAACTGTTAGTATTACACTTCTGAACCACATTTTGATTTGGAGTAATAAATCTTATCATTTTATTTCCTTTAAGCATAATCTAATTAATTAAGTCTGTAAAAACTATTTAAGCATAATTATAAATGCTGTTATAATTATTATGAAATTCCTAAACATAATCTATATAAGGTAAGACATTTCTAATAATCAGATTGCAAATCATAAGTTAAAAGGTTAAAAAAGCTTAAAAGTTAACCCTAAATTTTTTTTTCAAAGTTTTATTGATAAACAGCAATGAGACAGTTTCAAATCAAATCGGAAGTACAGTTTCAACAAATAATACACTGCATACATTCTTCTCAGTGGTTAATTGCTGTACAAGATGCAGACTTGTGATCCTATTTACAAACACCATTAGAACAAATCATTCTATTCATTAAGAGAATGCAACTATATATCTA
>NW_004524697.1:5428618-5429633 GCF_000260255.1 Octodon degus | reverse complement strand
AATTAATAGTATATTTAAGTATAACATGTATGAGAGAAGGTATATACTTAAACTCTATCTGATATGTGTGGCTATCAATGTGGTTATAGTAGTTAGAACATTAAGATTTGAGTACAAAGAAACTTTACATTCAGTTCACTATAATATAGTTCCCAACTACAGCATGGTGCAAAAGGATGCAACAAACTGTTACTTGAAGTCAAGGTCTAATCCATATGCCAAAGGCACCCAGAGATTATTAACTGAGATTCCTCAGTGTGAGATTGACAGCCCCAAACTGAAGCTTCTATCACTCTTTATTAATAAAATCAGGAAGCAAGGATAAAAGAAAAATGAAGGACATTTGGGTAGGAACTCATGTGGGGGACAGAAGAAGGATGGAAGATCACGGTGGTCTGTTACATGATTGACCTAGCGATCAATCTCAATGGCAAATCAGTACGGAGGGGCCAGAGGCCAGAGCGCTGATTCCTTAATTCAGTATGCTTTGATCCTGCTTGGACTCAAGGCCCTGGAGGCTGGCTTCTAATCAGTACCCATGCACTCTGGAAGGTTTTGGGTGTTGTGGCTCCTGAAGTCTCCTACATTGCATGTCCATCTCATATGTAGCTCTGGCCACACCCCACAGCACTACGTACTTTGTAAAACTTGGAGTATTTTGGGAAAAGAAGCCCATTAAAATAGCTCTTTACCTAGTGATCCTTTATGAATATAGAAAAACTTCATTGGTTTCTTCTCCTTCATCCTCAGATCCCACATTTAAAAATGTATTTCCATTTGATGCTAATCTTGTGTGGTTCTCCTGGAGTATGTTTTCAAAACTCTCTACCAATAACATTCCTGGTTGTATACAAATGTTTACATTCATAGTTTTCAATCAGTTTCACTCACCTACTATTCCCTGAAGGTGTTCTCAAGTGCATCCCAAGACACAATTGATTTTCACTGATTCAATATTTGATTAAGTGTCTTAGATAGTGCTGTATTATCATTTAAAGATCATATTAGTGCTACT
>NW_004524697.1:5422989-5427958 GCF_000260255.1 Octodon degus | reverse complement strand
TTTCATAAAAGTAATTATATTCTTAATGAAAATGAAATGTGGTGGCAATGAAACCAAAATCATTCACAGCTAATTATATGCATTTTTCATAATTATTGACAAAATAAATAAACATTTTAAGGAAGGTTGACTGTGAACCATAGATACAACCTCTTCATCTCATTTCCACAATAGAAAATTATGAAATCATTTACATAATTTTGAACTCATTCTCCTTAATGCATTACAAAAACTTTGTAGATACCACATATTTCTAACTCATCAACATTATGACTCTTTTTTTTGTATTTTTAGGAAAGAGTGTACAGGCTGTTCAGGGTCTCACTACAAGATCGGACTCGCAGTGATCTGCCTGTTTACAGCCTTGCAAAGCTGGGACTACAGGTGTGCATCACCACACCCAGTCTCAACTGCCATCTCAAAGCACCCTGGGGGCTGGGCACCTCAGGCCCAGGGATCAAATCCCCAGCCCCTGCACCTGCTTGCCAGCACTTTAATTCACTGAACTATTTGACCAGCTCTTATGACTGGAATTCTTTACAAAAATGGCAGCTTATTTCATTTGGAAGTCATCAGTTTCACCACTGGAAGACAATAGTATAAATCACAAAAACTGTGCTACTTTTGAAACATCTTAAAAGAAATTAATTTTCAATTTTCACATATATAATATATATATATATATATATATATATAATGTGGAGCATTGCCATCTTACATGGCTTTCCATGTTTTCTTTATCTCACCAAATAATATAGTGGCATAGAGATTTTCCTCTGTATAACCATATACTCACAAGAATTTGACCCATATGTGTCCCTGGAAGGAAGAACTGGGACTCTAGAATGTTGTGATCATGTTGTCAGCAATGTCCAATGGGCAACACTTATTGGAGTTTAGAAGACTAGGATGCTTAGTGGAATGGGGAAACAAAGGCCACACTCAGGCTATTTTAGTCTTAAACAAGGACTCCAATGACAGTTGTACTGGAAGCCAAATATTTACACTGAGAGAAAATGTGCCTATATTTTTCCCATGTTGTGAGACTTTCTAGGAGACTAAGATCAAAGATATGGACTTATCTAATATAGAAAATCTCAGGATAGCTTAATATTTAGATTTTGGCATGGGTACTGCTGTGAGGTTTAGCCATATTTGCAGGCAAAAGTGAACAGAATATTCTGAACAAACCTAAATTTTGTCCCAGAAAGAACTATGTATAAAGTTAACACCAAAGAAGGAATATCTGCTAAAGATATTAGTGACCTCAAAAGGAAATCAAATATATTGTTCCGGAAAAACAGAAGAGATTTTACGAGTGTATCTCAAGAGTCAGAAAGATGCCACCCATTGTTGTCTTAATGGTGCAGACACTTTTGAGAGTCCCTGAGATTCCTGCTCGAGAAGGCCTTCCTGTGGAATTGATTATCCAAGATTCAAGCATTATAGTGTCTCATAAAAACAGGACATTTTTGACATTTCTTTTTTTCATCTAAATTCCACCTTACATATCACTTTCATTCTTTGATATTTTCAACCTTATTCATTATGCTTTTTGCTGTTTAAAAATGACATTTGTTGTATTGTATCATATAAATTTGATTAGAGCAAAATCTATAATCCTTTTGCCTGTTACCTACTCATCTGGATTCTACCCTTGTTCTGCTCTTTCTTCACACTATTTCCATATTTTACAAAAATTTATAAGGTGTTATTTTCTAAATAATTTTCTCTCAGACTAAGTGTCTCATAGTCTGCTACAGCCACTGGGGATGGGGGCATGACTTCTTACTCTGAAGATTAATATTTAAGTTTTTAAGAATATGAAAATTATTTAGAAAATAACACCTTATAAATTTTTGTAAAATATGGAAATAGTGTGAAGAAAGAGCACAACAAGGGTAGAATCCAGATGAGTAGGTAACAGGCAAAAGGATTATAGATTTTGCTCTAATCAAATTTATATGATACAATACAACAAATGTCATTTTTAAATAGCAAAAAGCATAATGAATAAGGTTGAAAATATCAAAGAATGAAAGTGATATATAAGGTGGAATTTAGATGAAAAAAAGAAATGTCAAAAATAATTGAGGGCCCAGGGAGACAGCTCAGTAGAATAAGTGCTTGTCTGGCAAGCACAGCTGAGTTCAATCCCTGGCACTGAAAAAAAAAATGCTCGATCTCTTGGTAAATATGGAATCATCTGTATGGAGGATCTGATTCATGAGATCTCTACTGTTGGAAAATGCTTCAAAGAGGCAAGTAACTTCTGTGGCCATTCAAGTTATCATCTCCATGAGGTGGACTGAAGAAAAAGAGCACCCATTTTGTGGAAGGTAGAGATGCTGGAAATAGGGAAGACCAGCACAACAGGCTTATTAGAAGGATGAAATAAGGTATCTACCATGGTGTTTTTATGATACGGTAAGTTAATAAAGTATCTGCTTCCAAATTTAAAAAAGGAAAATTTGAGGAAAGAATTTTCCTGGTACATAGACAGTAAGTGCAAAGGGGACAAACAAGTGTACTTTAATTGATGAATTTGAAGTATGCCAGCATCAGAATTCAGCAAGGAAGGACCAATACATCTGCTCTAAAATGAGTTTGTGTTCTGGTTTACGTGCTCTACTAAACACTTCTATTCAGGGTGCCATGGTGCCCTGCTTTACCTGCAAACATATCTCTAGTACAACCAGAAAGTTGATTAACAATGAGCAGCATAAGGAGAAGCAAATAAACCTTTTTAGGAAGTAATTTCTCTATGCTAAACAAGAAGGAAGCTTAATAAATGATAAGAGTAAGGAAGTACAGTTGACTACATGAAACATAAGTTGCTATGATAATTCAACAAACCAGTGGCTATCTCTAAGTAGAATTTCATAGATAGAGATATTTTAAAATGGCATACAGGGCATCAATTGAGTCCAACAGGCATCATAAGTGTATAAAAATTACAAATATGTTGTCTTGCAATGTGAAATACTAAAATCTATGTCTCCTTTTCCTAACATTTTCTTTCTTCTTTTAAATTCCCATAAATTACTCATTTTCAGGGGGCCAAGGAGATAGTTTAGTGGATAAGAGCTTGCCTGGCAAACACAAGGTCCTGAGTTTGATCCCTGGTACCACAAAAATTAAATAAATAAATAAATAAATAAATAAATAAATAAATAAAAGTACTCAGTTTCTGGCTCATAATCCCCATGACAGTCAAATTCAACAAATGTTAGTGTCTACAGCCATGTATTGTAAGGATGGTTTATCACACCAGGGATAATTAAATATGAATTATTCTAAAGGAAAAAAAAATCACCATCAAGAGAACATATCATTGAAAACATAATTTAAGGCATGAAAGTGAAAACTGAGGAATATTGAACCTCTCCTTGCAGTTCATGCTGATAATCCCAACCTTGAACACTTTAGATTTCTAAATCTGTGTAACGAATAGTATTTTATCAACTCTTTTTCCTGAATATGTTAGGCTGTAGTGATGGATAAGTTGACATTGCAATGCATATTGTGAGTTTTCAATTACTACAAAATTATCAGTGTATTTTAAAGACCAAAGCGATTTTCTCTTATTGAAAGGAAGAAATTAGAAACAAAGCTGCCAAGTGATTTTGTACAGGTCACATCCCAAGTTAATTGGATATTTGGTAATAGAGCCACAACAACTGATCCTTGAAATCCATCACCAGAAGATCATGTTCTCTTTTAGAGTAAACCAAGTAATTCTTCAAATGACATACGCTACTAGCTCTCTTACTGGCTTTGCCCTTGTTTAATCATCTTTATTGAAGTGTAATTTACATACAAGAAAATATGCCCAGTTTACATGTGAAGGCCAATGAGTTCCTAGAAATGTTATCACTACAATTATGGGGCAACTTCGCTTTTATGATGATAAAATTTGTTTATCTATTCAACTATTACTAAAAGTAAAACAAAATGACCTTTTTTCTACCTTTGTTAATAAAGTTGCAAGATGGTCCATTGTGGTAGAGCTGGTCCAGTGTGGTAGGTCAATCTGGAAGCACCCAGGCCCAATAGCCAGATACAGACAGTCTGGGACATCGGGGAGGAGCTGGAGGGACTGGAGCCCAGCAGCCATGCCTGGCCTGTGAAGTTCAAGTTCTGTAGAATTACACCCAGTGAGCTGAGGTGTACTGATGGGCCCAGAGGGGCCTGTATTGAGGCCCAGACCTAAGGGAAGTATCCTCGCAGCACAGAGGGGCAGGAGGGAACCTGGATGAACTGGTCTGCCTGAAAGACTCCAAGTATGTGGAGGGGAGGTAGCTAGACAGAACTCAGGAGAACTAATTTAAACAAATTCACAATTTATGATCTGCTTTGTTACATAGCTATGTTTGCACTTATGGTGCAAAGTAAAAAACCATTGGTTATAAAAGTTTGTCAATTTCTAAACTTCACAAACTGTTAGTATTGCTAATCGTGTAACTGTAAATAGGACATTATGTCTGCCTTAACCACATGTTCTCCCTTGGGTAATAATATTGACAGGTGCTTGAGTAATAACCTGATCAAAACCCTATACTGAAGGACAGAGGACAGCGCCAAATGGAAACCAATATCCCATTCTCAATGAATAGAGAAGGCAAAACACCCAGAACAGGAATAGCTGGTTTGAATGGGAATTCCAGACCTAGTTATTTGAGGAGTCTCCATACTGATTTCCAAGTAGTTGTACCAGTCTAAGTCCCCAACAACAGTGGAGAAGCGTTCTTTTTTCCCCAGAGCCTCTCTAGCATTTGTTCTTAGATCATTTCTTTATGACAGCCATTCTTTCTGGGGTGAGATGGTGTCTCCATGTTGTTTTCATTTGAGTTTCTCGAATGGTCATTGATGTGGAATATTTTTTCATGCATTTATTTGCTACTTTGATTTCTTCCTTTGAGAAGTGCATATTCAACTCAGACACCCATTTTTGGATTGGGTCTTTAAA
>NW_004524697.1:5421396-5422419 GCF_000260255.1 Octodon degus | reverse complement strand
AAAGATACAGTATAAATCTTAGAACAAAAATTAAGATTAAGCAATATTCAGAAAATTAAATGTTTCAAAACAATTGAACTAAGAAAAAGTTTTCATGATAACAAAGAAGTACTAAGAGTAAAACATTATTAAATACTGGAATAGCAAGTAAATGACCAGCACTTCTAACAGTTTGAGGATAGGATATCGCACAAAGTTCTAGTGTGTTGTGGTCATGCATAATGACTGTGACAGTTACTGGTGGCTAGGTGTCACTTGTGAAACTGAGCTACAGCTATTTCATTGAAATCCACCCTGTAGACTCAGGTGGAATCATGACTCAACAAGTGGAAGAGAAGTCCATTTGTAGGGTGTGCTGATGAAAATATTCTGCTGCTGAACACAAAAGAATAACTGAAAGACTACTATTGTATACCTCTTATTCTCCTCTGTTTAATTGTTTGCCCTATTTGGCGGGTTCTTTCCATTCTCATTCATGGGGCTATGATCAATTTGCTCCCTCTCTAGAACATCATTTAGTAGTCTGTGAAGGCTTGGCTTTGTCATCATGAAATTCTTTAGTTGTTCTTTGTCATGAAAATACTTCACTTCTCCATTATATTTGAAAGAGAGTTTTACAGGATAGATCAGTCTGGGTTGGAATTTGTTTTCTTGCAAGACTTGAAGTACTTTGCTCCAGCTCTTCTTGACTTGATGGTTTGTGAAGAAAAATCTGCTGTTATTCTGATGGGCTTTTCTTTAAAAGTGATCTGTTTCTTTTCTTTAGCGGCTTTTAGTATACTGTTCCTATGCTGAATTTCTGGCATCTTGATTATTATGTGTCTGCGTGTGGTTTTCATTGGATTGATATTATTTGGAGTTCTATATGCTTCGGTTACAGGATTTTCAGATTGTTGCCCCATATTTGAGAAGTTTTCTGCTATTAGTTCTGCCCATATTCTTTTTATATCATTTGTATTGACTCCTTCCTTCTCATTGATGCCTATTAGTCTCACATTGTTCATCTTTGCATCATCTTGCAGG
>NW_004524697.1:5416957-5417801 GCF_000260255.1 Octodon degus | reverse complement strand
ATAAAACCTTAAAAGAAAATGACAAAAAGGAGTCAAATGCAATCTCAGGCCCCAAGTTTACCCAGAACAAACCCCTGTCCCTGGGGTGTGCTGAGACAGCAATTGAGACAGGATGTCGTGATTCGCACCTCTTATCCCAGCACTTGGGAGGCTGTAAACAGGAGAATCACTGAGTCTGATCTAGTAGTGAGACCCTGAACACCCTGTAGGCCCTTCCAACATAGAAGAAATTGAAAGTCACACACTTGAAATCTCTGAGATAATAGCAATTGAAGTAAAGAAACAACTGCAGAAGGGTATTGAGAAAATCAGATCAAAAATAATTTCCCGAATTATAAAAAAAGAAATTGTAACTTAATGAAAGAATTTCTAAGTGTTTCTAAAGAAGACATTGATAAAAATAGGAGAATAGAAAAATAATGGAATCTTTGAATAAACAATATAGGAAAGAAAGAGAATTCATAAAAGGATTCAAAAAGATATATAAGAAAATAACAATTGCATTAGAAGTTCACAAAGCCATTTGAAAGAAAGTGAAATAGACTTTCAGACCTTAAAGACACCATTGCACATAGAAAACAGTAAGAAAGGTCTCTTAAAAACAACAAAGGGGCTGGCCAAATAACTCAGAGGATTAAAGGACCTGAAAGCAGGTGCAAGGGTCAGGAGTTCAATCCCCAGGCCTGCCATGCTGACCCTGTCCCTGGGGTGTGCTGAGACAGCAATTGAGACAGGACGTGGTGGTGTGCACCTGTTATCTCAGCACTTGGGAGGCTGTAAACAGGAGAATCACTGAGTCTGATCTAGTAGTGAGACCCTGAACACCCTGTAGGCCCTTCCAAAA
>NW_004524697.1:5411407-5415894 GCF_000260255.1 Octodon degus | reverse complement strand
AAGAGATAATGGACATATATATGTGCATACCAAATACCAGAGCACCAGATGCAAGACTATGTAAGATGAATTTTAAAAATATGAAAAATCTAGTAGCCAATAACACAATCTTAATAGGAGACCTTATTTCAAAAAGGTAGGTCAAGCAGACAAAAAATATGGAAGAGGTATAAGAACTGAAACAAACCTTTGAACAAATGGACTTAGTGTACATTAACAGTGATCCACCCAACATCTGAACACACAATCTTTTCAGCTGCACATGGAACATTCTCTAAAATAGACCACATAGGGCCAGTGAGATAGCTCAACAGACTAAGCACCTGCTTACGTAAGTGCAGGGACTGGGGTTCTATCCCAGGCACCACATGCTGAACTGACTGGACCCCCAGGCATGCTGAGCTGGCCACCAATCCTAGCATTGGGAAGGCTGAATACAGGAGGATCACTATGAGTCTGAGCTGCATAGTGAGATCCTGTATAAAATACATATAAAAAATAAAATAGGCTGCATAATATGCCATAGATTATGCTTAAGTAAATGCAAGAAAACAGAAATTATACCACGTATATTATCTGATGACAGTGCAATGAGACTGGAAATTAATGACAAAAGAAACCACACAAACATATGGAAATTAAGTAATAGCCTCTTCAGCAACCAATCGGTTACAGATGAAATTAAACAAAAAATTAAACAATATCTATAATCTAACAAAAATTCTAACACCACTTGCCAGAATTTGTGGGATGCAATGAAAGCAGTTCTCAGATGAAAATTTATAGTGGTGACAGGCTGGCCTGACAGCTCAGCAGATTAAAGTACCTGCTTAGGCAGAGTGCAGCGGCTGGGGTTCAATTCCAGCATGTTGTGCTGGCCCAGCCTGCATGGTGCACTAAGATGGCGATTGGATTGAGACTGGGAGTGGTGGCGAATACCTGTAATCTCAGCACTTGGGAGGATGAAAACAGGAGAATCATTATGAGTCCCTCCCATAGTGAGGCCCTGTAGACTTTGTCCTAAATACAGAAAAGGAAAAAAAAAAAATATATATATATATATATATATATATATATATATGCTTACACATTAGGAAAACAGAATGAGAATGAATACCTTAATGCTGCACTTCTAGCTTCTAGAAAAAGCAGAACAAACCAAGTTCTAAGCCCAAAGAAGGCAGGATATTATAAAGACTAGAACTGAAATTAATGTTATTGAGAAAAAGAAAAAAATACAAATGGTTTTGCAGAGATTGATCAGCAGTCTAAGCACCTACCTGGCAAGTACAAGGACGTGGGTTTCATCCCCAGTACCACATGCCATGCTGGCCCCAGAGCCACAGGCACACTGTGCCAGCTACCAAAACCAAGCATGGTGGCATCCACCTGTAATCCTTGTTCTAGTAGGCTGAGACAGGAGGATCACTGCAAGTCGGAGCTGTGTAGTGAGATTCTATACCAAACACACAAACAAACAAATAAAGATTTTAAAAGTTAACAAGGAAAATAATACAAAGAATTTATGAAAAGAAGTGCTGGTTCTTTGAAAGATTAAATAAAATTGATTAACTCCTAGGCAACCTCATCAAAAAGAGAAAACACTCAACTTTAAGCAATAAGCAATGAAATGTGAAAAGACACCCAACGAATTTAGAAAAAATCTTAATCAACAATCACTCAAATAAGACTCCTATCTAGGATATATAAAGAACTAAAGAGAATGAAACACCCAAAATTCAAAGACCCAATCAAAAAATGGATATCCGATATGAATACTATTCTCACAGAGAGAAATACAAATGGCAAATAAATACATGAAAAAATGTTCCACATCACTGGTCATTCAAAAAATGCAAATTTAAACAACATTGAGACACCATCTCACCGAAGAAAGAATGGCTATCACAAAGAAATGAATTAAGAACAAAAGCTGGAGCCACTGGGGATAAAAGGAACTTTTCTCCACTGCAGGTGGAAATGTTGACTGGTACAACCCGAGTCCAAAACTCCTCATAAACTGGGATTCAAGGTCCCATTCAACCCAGCTATTCCCCTTCTAGGTATTTTTTTTTTTTTTTTGGAAGGGTGAGGATTACTCAACGCTAATCTGGACTTCTTTAGGTGACAAAATTTTAAATGACTAGAACTGTCTGTAGAGGTTGATACAGCATGCCATCTTGGCGGGACTGTCCCCCAGATTCCACACCCTGGGGCCCCACCCTGCAGGGGCCTGCCCTAGAGTGACTCAGCACAAAAGGACAGCTAAGGGAGTTGAGGAAGGCGTCTGTCCCGCCCCCACCCCACCCCTCACCCCCGCCCCATTTCCTTGGAGAAGTCCAGGTCTTCATCACACCACTTTGTAGCTGTGCCTCTTCGGAGGCGCTGGATCTGCCGGTCTCTCGTTGAAGTCAGTGCAGAAGCAAGAACCGCCACAGATATTGCTCCTTCTCTGCTCTTTGCACGGAGTGAAACCTCCCCTAACTGTGAGCTACATACATCTTTCCATCCTTCATTTTGGGTGTTGGTATTTTGTCCCAGCAATAAGGGAAAAGTAACTGAGATGACGTCATTCACAGTGATGTGTTCACTCATGTTTATAGCTGCATAATTTGTCATAGCCAAATCTTAGACACGACCAAAATGCCCATCATCTGAGGAATGAATAAAAACAATTGTGGTATTTTTGTATAATAGAGTATTACTCAGCTATAAAGATAAACCTGATGTTTTTATAGGTAAATGGCTGCAACTAGAGGTTATACTCAAGTGAAATAAATCAGACCCACATGTATAAATATTGTATTGTCTTCTGAAAGTCTTAAATTATGTTATCTGTATATTCTTGAGATAATTGCTTCATCAGATACCTAAATTGTCAGGGAGTTAGGAATAGCCACTGGGACATTCTTTTGAAACCATATTATCACCATGCTACAAATAATGGAGTAAAGCTCAAAATAAGAAAATCAATATGTCTACACAAATAGAAAATTGTACAGTCTGGCCCATTTTCCTCCATTTTGGAAGAGTCGTCCCAGTCAGAGTCATCACAGTAGGATGGAACACTATGAGACTCAGGCTTCCTTCATCCTATGAAGGCTCAAGATCATTATTTTCCATAAGGGATTCATTCATCTTTCCTATGCTACTATATTCAAAGCCAAATACTATGATTTTAACATCTCTGAGCAAAGTCCTGCTTAATAAAATCATGAAATTGCTATTTGATATTATGGTCTCTTTTTAATAAGCTTTTGGATAACAAGTCATGTTTCTTTTTGATAAGTTTAAGACACATGGTATAATACCTTTCTTGTTTTTAAGTCAATAGAAAAAGTAATGCCACTTACATTTTGCAGTATGAAAAAACATATACCAAATCTCAGCAGTTTGTTTGTGGGAAATAGAAAAGTTTACACGTATGTTCTTTTAACACTTCCCCCTTTATTTTTGGTCATTACCTTTGCAGATATGAGTCAGAAGTGTACATCATCTTCAAGCAAGATAAATATGGATAACCACTGTATGTAATTATTTGTGTTTGTGCGTGTGTGAGAAAGAGAGAGAGAGAAACAGAGAGAGACAGAGGCAGAGACAGAAAGACAGAGTGAGACAGAGACAGAGGGACAGAGAAACAGAACCTAAACGATGTGCAGATAATGTGAGCACGAGTGATAAATAATAGAACCAATAATAATGACCAAAAAGCAGCAATCTTGAATTTTTGAGCTTAGCATTTCCTTGCTGTAAAACAGCTAAATAGGTAATATGCTGCAGCTGTGAAAGCAGGCGGTCTTCTGATATCACTTTAATTAAGGTGTTCTCCCAGCAATTTCCCTCCTACATCATCTTTCATCAAATATAATTCTAACAGACTCTTCTTTATCCTATTTTGGAGTAATATCAATGAGCCCCTGGTGTCAAAATTCTCAGAGTTGTCTGTTTCAACTATCTCAGAGGAATGATTTACAATATGATAACGTCTTTTCTACTTTCTTGGTATCTATTTCCATTAGTAATACAATCTGTGCTAATTCATTGATAACTTGCCTACTCTCTCATACACCTACAGAACAGTCAGAGAACATTGTGGAATGAGGATTAGAAAATAACACTAAGTATTCCATTCAAATCATTTGCAATAATAAAGTTACACTTCTTAAATTCATCTACACAATTCCATATCAACTGTCAAAGTTATAAAAATTTGGTTCCAGCAAAGTAAGTACCAACTTTATTGAGAAAAACAGTCCTCTCCCACTTTCACTGTGACATGAGAAATTAGGAAAGCTTAGTAATTTTACATATATCCTTACCTGCATTACCAATAAATGTGTGTCCTATATAAAGTTGCTCCACTTTATATGTATTCAAAGAAAAATATTCAGAATATCTTTATTAAATGATGATGCTAGAACCCAAAATAAACATGGTCCAAATAACAGGCAAGAGGTTTTGTTTTCAGCTGTTTGAATTTGTCTCTT
>NW_004524697.1:5409240-5410742 GCF_000260255.1 Octodon degus | reverse complement strand
TGGGAGTTGGAAATAATATTCTAATGAAAGAAATGAAAACCTCACCAAGAGATTCCAAAGTAGTTATGGAGAAGCAAAGTAATCTTGTAGGAAATAAGTAGCTTTGGAAGCAGAGGCATAAGTTGGAAGTGGAGCCCCTCCATCAGTGGAGTGCTTGGGTGGTTCTAGTGTCGATTTTCAGATTATATTAAAATAATAACTCTGGAGAGTAATGAAGTTCTTATAAATTCAGATAAAATTAGTGTCAGTGAGAAAACTTTCCAAGTGTTAAAATTATCCCTTTATTTACACTAAAGTTGGAAAGCATATGCAAAGCATAAGCAAAGAATGAGGCCATCAAGCGGTATCAGGAATTTGGTCCCAGCGCTCCAAATCTGGTTTCTGAAAATTAATCTCCAATAGTCTGACATCAATACTAAATAAATACTTTAAATACAAACTTTATACTTACTACATAATTTATAAGCCATTATGATTTATTTAAAACACATTCAATAAGTTTATTGGCCCTAAGATCCTGTCAGAGATTTTAAATTTTTAGTTACTGCGACAGCATTATTTTTTTCTTATTTTCTAAAATTCTAGAATAGGAATTTCTACACTTGAAATTGGATAAATATAATATCCTTCAAGTTTATTTACTCATTATTTCCTCTACAATATTCATTACTAAATAGTGAGTAAATTTCAAAAGATTTTTTTTTTTTTTCGGAACCGGGGATTGAACTCAAGGCCCATGCATTTGCCAGGGAAGCAGCACTTATTCTAATGAGCTATTTCCCCAGCCCCCTCAAAAGATTTTTAATGAAAGTATCAGTCCAAGTATAAATCTAGAAAAAAATGCCCAAGTTATCATACAGGAACCTGAACTCAGTCTCTTATCCTCCTAAGAATTCTTCAAGCTAATATGACCTCTGTTTGTAGAAGTTGCTATTAGTCCAGAGAGTAGGACCACCCCAGGTTAAGTTTAAAATGGTTAAATATGAACAGAAAAGATAGTTGCTCTTTAAAATAAATATACTTGATTTAAAAATTTTACCATGTGTCATTTCATCTTTTTATTCAACTTGTCTGTCTCATTAGCAAATGGGCATTTTAAAAATAAAACATTTCTGCATTGATAATTAAAATGATTTTCAGTGTTAAATTTGTAACTTGTGTTAGAGAATAAAGCTCTATAAAGCTTCCATAATTTTAGATATTTCCCTTAAGATTTTGGAAAAATAAGTACAGTATTCTCATGCTATTCTTAAACTTTGATATTAAATTATTATAGTACAATGATATTCATCTTTCAATTAAATATATTTTATTAATATATAGTGATTCTTATTACATTAAAATTTTTTAAATATTTTGAAATATCTGAACCGATTGTATCATCTACAAGGTCAGTCTTATTAGGTCATGTTACTAAAGATAAAACCTAGAAAAATAGGGCTTTTTGAGGTGAATATGTGTAAGAGGTGATCAAAAATCACTGTAAATGTTTACTTTAAAAA
>NW_004524697.1:5401344-5403055 GCF_000260255.1 Octodon degus | reverse complement strand
CTTAATTGACCTTAGAAGGGTAGGGCCAAAATGTTGGCTTTCCTTGTAGCCCTCCTTTTTCTCTAATTTTGGTCTGCAAACTTAGGTTGTTAACCATCCATGTATAAGATCTTTATTGTATTCAGTCCATCAAAGGAAATTGTTTTCACAAATTTGAGCTACAGTGCAAGATATATTATCAATTTTTAGGAATGCGCAAAAGAGTCCAATTATTTTGTAATTGTGAGTGTTTTCTTGTTGAAATTTTCATATGCTATAACTTTTGGTAGACTCTTCTTTTTTCCCACAGAGAAAGTCTGTGTTCCCCATGCACCCCTAATACAATCGATCATTAGAGGCAAAGACCCAATGACAAGGCCTTGCCTGCTGAGCAGGTATTTCAACACTGTGATTTAATTCAAGAATCCATAGGAGAAAAATATTATGATATTTTAGGGTATTCGCAATTATCATAACTATAACAATTTTATACATGCCTTCTAATGATCATTGCTTGAGTTTCAACTCCTTAAAGTCAGCTGTGTGTCCAGTTCATTGCTACTTATGTTTTATTAATAAAAGTTGTCACAGTGATTTCGAAGTGAGTTTGGGATATATAACCTCCAGCTGGAACAGGTGCCTTAGAAATAAGCTTCTTTGAGTTATTGCTCAGATGATATTGCTGTGAATCATAGTCCAGTGAATTGTTATAAAATCTTAAATATAGAACAAAGTAAATATAAGCAAAATTTCAGTGGAGTTTAGTGGTTTTATAATCTAAAAATAAACTCTATACTTTTGAATTACATGAATACATATTTGAAAATTAAGCAACTAGAAATATACTTACAGGAGCAATTATGGTCTGCTAGGCACTATCTATGTGTGGTTGGATTCAGCACTACAAAAAACTTTCTTGAATGCCACAATCTCTAATAATCAATCCATTTCAAATGATACCATTCTATTTCAAATAAAATCTGAAGTACATAGCGTGGCTTACAAAACCCACACACGTTGATTTCCTTGGCCGGTCTGACTGATTTCTACCAGTTCTGCTTCTTTGGCTCTTTGCTACACTGGCTTCCCCAGTGCTGTACATATATTTTCTGTTAATAGTTTCTCCAACATTCTCCCATTGGAATATTTGTTTCATGTTCTCACCTCACACTGGTCTCAGTTTCACTGGCACTTCCTGAGAAGATGATTGTCTTTCTTCCATATCCAAAGTGGCATCAGTCTGTCTCTACACATTACATCTGTTCTTCAGAGCACTTCATTTCACTATGGTAGGCTGAATGAAGTATAAAAAGCAAAAGAAAGATGAGAGAGAGAGAGAGAGAGAGAGAGAGAGAGAGACAGACAGAGACAGACAGAGACAGAGGAAGAAGGAAGGGGAGGGCAGAGGAGGGCCGGGGAGGGGAGGGAAGGAAAGGAAAGGGAAAGGAAAAGTTCCAATATAAATCATATATTATCATATGATAACATACATGATCAGATCACACGTGTGATAACATGCATGATCAGATTACACATGTGACGACATATAAGATCATATATGTTACTATAATTACTATAATTTGGTTATTTGGTGGGTGTTTTGTTGTTATTTTGGTGAGATAGGGGTCTCCCTAATTTGCCCAGGCTAGGCTTCAACTGGAAATCCTCTCTTTGCTGCCTGACATAGAATGACTTTAGCTATTAGATTGCAATGTATTCCATAAATCTGTTT
>NW_004524697.1:5399299-5401244 GCF_000260255.1 Octodon degus | reverse complement strand
ACCATAAAGTTATTAGGAAGCATTTAGATGAGACTATGGAGATAAAATAAGAAAATTATAAAGTTTATACGTGAATATAAAACAATTAAAGAGTAATTAAAAATGAATGTGGCTATAAATTCTACAGAGTTATAAATAGGGACTGTAAAGAGAAATTTAATCTCTGTCTCAGTTTGTCTGTCTAACTGCATCTCTCCCTTTCCCTCTCCCTCTCCCTCTCCCTCTCCCTCTCCCTCTCCCTCTCCCTCTCCCTCTGCCCCATTCCCTGTCCTCTTCCCAGCAAACCGTAGTGATATATCTTTATATATTGAGAGTTTTAATCTTTTCTTACAAATTATTTCCCAACTGCATTTTCTTCCCCTCTCCCTCTCCCTCTCCCTCTGCCCCATTTCCTGTCCTCTTCCCTGCAAACCATTTGGATAACTCTAAATTCTTGCTAAGAACACAAAAGAGTTGTGACAAAAGAATTGAAGAAGAGGACTTTTCAACAGTATAAGTGATCTTTTCTCAATAAAAGTGGCAAAAAGTGCTTCATTACTCTAAAAACACAATTGAATAAGCTAGTCAAGGGAAATTGGTTTTCTATAAACTGAATCATTTTATTCAAGAACCCCAACTCTCAATGCTAACTCTTTGAGGCAGTAACTCTGAAAAGCACTAAACCTTTTTGCCTTTCTCCAGCAGAGATCAATTCACAGTTAGTAACTTGCTTTAAAATTCTGCCATGATTCTATTATTATTAAGATTATTAAAACAAATATATTTATAAATGATATTTTAATTCTTGCTGTTGTAATAATATCTTCTGATAAGACTAGTACAGACAGATTGCAAATAAACATTTTAACTTGACTGAATGCTAATGAAAGCACAGATATGCAAAGCAATGTAATATTGCTTTTAAAAAAGAATTTAAAAAGCTGAATAAATATGCTGGCTTTCATGGACTACTCTTTCTTTGAAATTATTTTTAAAATGAAGAGAAAGATAAATTTATGAATTACTTCCATGTGTTAAATAACATATTATTCAAAATATGAGATAGTCAGTTAAGTTGTTTTGATACACACAAACCAGTACAAATGTTCCTTTTATTATCTATTTTACCCATAATTTTACTGAGAAACAAATAGCACTGAGACAATTTCAAATCCAATCAGTAGGACAGTTTCAATAATTAATACATTGCATAGTGTTGTCTTAGTGATTATTCATTGTACAAGATGCAGACACGATATCCTGTTTACAAACACTATTAAACTCTCCCTGATTTCTCTAATGCTATGTATAACATGGAGACTTAGTTTCACCTTGCTATGTGGTTTTCTTGGCACAGTGAGCTTCAGGTAACTAGGTATCTGTCTTGGAGCCAAGCATTTATTTGCAAAAGTAGAATGATAGCTTGTGCTTTGAAAACGGTCCATATCATCTGATAGCTCCGCAAGTTACTCTCATCATTTGGTTCTAAAGTGTCGTCAGCGATACGGTTTATCACTCAATCCTGTTTATGTTAAACTACTTTATTACAGCTACTCAAAGTTAGAATTATACAGTACTGCATGACCAGGATGGAAATCAAGGGTTTGGTTTGTGTAGAATTTCTGAAGTGTTTCTTCAGAATTTAGGAAAATATATTTTTCAATTATGCATATTGAAAATTGTGTGAGTTATGAGTAAGGTATAATAACAAAATGAATGCTGATACCTGTGAACTAAACAACTACACTGAAGATAGCAATGTATAATATTAGGGCCATGCTTGGAATACCGGTCATCTGGTCTTCTAAATACATGCTGCTTCTAATGTCATATCAATTACTGCTGTACGGTCTCTCAAGTAAATTTTTGTTTTTTAAAAAAGGGTAATAAGTGAAGAGACAATAAAAAAATGTCATAGGACTGTCCTGCTACAAGGCTGTGTATGGTTAGATTTCTAAATTTCTGT
>NW_004524697.1:5382636-5392540 GCF_000260255.1 Octodon degus | reverse complement strand
ATACAAAATAGTTAGGATAGATATACAGCTACTTTCTCTTAGTTCAATGAGAAGAAAGATTTGTACCAATATTGCTTAGACAAGATATCATGTCTGCATCTTGTGCTATGAATTACTATGAAGACAACAATATGTAATGTATTAATTATTGTAAGTGTCCTACTAACCTGTTTTGAAAGTGTATCATTGCTACTTCTTTTTCAATACAATTATTTTAAAAAATAGAATATGTGGAATGTCTGACACAAAAAACTGGAGGCATTGAATGGGGTCAATGAAAGAGAGAGGTTATATGAGGAGCACTAAGATAGGGCCTGGGACTCCCAAACCATTGGAAACTCATGTATTTCTATACATGATGCTATAATATTTAATGTTTGCATTGATAATTTTGATCTTGCTTGTTTCCTACACATTTCTTTCTCCTTACTCCCCTCTGTTTTGGAAAGGAAGTATTAAAAGTGTGTCATTGTAAGTTGATTTTATTTATTTATTAATTTTTACAGGGGCTCACAGCAGAGTTTGCCCTGCATCTCAGATGAGATTCTAGGCATGGGTTTTTCATAGTACTGAAACTGTTAGGAAGTATCAACCTTCAGTAGTGGACTAAATACACTGTGGATAATGAGATGATTGTGAACATTTTAGGAGCCAGGGACAGAATGGTATGATCAAGTTCTAACATATCTCCCAAGGGCTTCATTTAGTCAGAGGTGGTCTCTGGGGAAATGACTGGCTCATGTGGCAGTGTACTCATAAGAGAGTTAATCAATGATGAGTTCATCACTGAGTGCATAGCCAGAAACTTCTTGGAGCTGGGTCACCTCAGGCTTGGCCTGGGGGATGTTCCTCTTCCTGGCTCCTCCTTATCTTTCTACTTCCTGGCTGCCATCTGGGGACCAGGTCTCCTCCATCATCCCTCTTCTTCATGCTGTTTCTCCTTTGGATGCGGCCAACTATTGGCAGAGCTAATTAAACACACAAGCAGAAGTAGACCTCTCCTCTTCAAAGTGGGGATGCCAAGTATTTTGTACCAGCCAACTGAAGCATCCGAGACCTCAACAGCCCTTTCCTCTAGTTTTTATAGGTTTTTATTTCCCTGCCACTACCCAAATGCCCATCGCTCCCTCACTGGCTCTCTCACTCTCCTTTAAAATTCCCAGAGTTTCATCACAAATTGCACTTGTGCTGCAGTTTGCACATCCAGTGAGGTCCTGAGAGATGCCAGGGGAGATGAAGGAAAGACTACACATGCAATGAAAGCAAAGCCCTACAGGCAGGACATGGCCTATCTGATGGCAAGGCAGGGATAATCTAGCAAGGTCAGCATCTGTCTTTATGCACAGTGAAATGGGGAAAGCACGTGAAAGGGCCAAAAGTAAAAAGTCTTAGTGCTCTGCTGAGATTACTGACATTCTGAGAGCTACCTGTATTGTAGTTAGCAGAGAGAAACACCAAGGCCAGACACATGTTGATGTGCCACTGAGCTAGAAGTTCTCTGGTATTTTGTGTTCCTGGGATTAGATTTGCTCTAGTCCCAAGAAGTTTGCTGACCTCTGGCTTCTCAGCTCCTCACAAGGTGAGTGCTCTTTACCCTGGGCTCTCTGCTCTAAATCAATAGTTATTACTACATAGAATGTATTCTTATCACTTGAGCTCATGCACAGCTTTGTGTATTGTTGACAGGTATCAGACCCTATATGTCTAGTGCCTCATCACTCTAATGCAAAGAATATTGTCCACACATGGCACAGGGAAGACAAAAATGTGAAGGAGTCTTGTAACTTGTGCAAAAACATATAATTACTGAGTTGTTGTGAATGGATACCCAGAATGATGGCTTAAGAATATTTCACCATAAACTACTTATTGTTCTGTTCTATATGTAAAACAAATCAAAACAAAGAGGAGACGATATTTCCGTACTCTTCTCAGCTGTAGTATATACTCAAGCCTTTTTTTTTCTTACTACAGAAGCAGATATAATGGTATTTGAAATTGAAATCAAATTATTATTCATCAAACAGTGCACTAGTAGTATTCTACTTTTCTATGCCATGGATGAAAGAAACATCTACACGACTCATAAATATACTCACTCATTACCAGCAGGCATCTCTATTAGCTTTAGGAACTACATTACTAAAATTATAACCTCAGTGAGCAGTCAACTAACTTTTAATCTCTATTTTTATATAGTGGTAAAACTCTACTGCCTGGAAATAACAATGTTATAAAGAACTATTTATAAAGTTACACACTGAGGAAACGTCTTAATATCTTTTTAAGGTAAGATTTCATTTGAGCCTAAAGCAGATTGAAATGGTACTGTAAATGAGCTATAATTTCTCCTGCACAGTATGATATTGCTTCAGTGAGAAATAATTAAAAATATAGCAATATTCAAATGATATTATTCACCACATAGATGAATTCAAATTTACCTAATGTGAGACAAAATAATACATTTTAGCAGGACACATTACTCTTCAAAAATATGCATAGTAAAGGAACATTGAGGGACCTGTTAGCTAATGGCATATTTATTGATTTCTTATGAGAAACCTTTTTTCCATCAACTCCTAAAGATTTTCACACCTCAAGGAAATGTACTTAAGTAATATCCAGAAAAAATAAGAAGAGTGAATTTTCTATATCTTTGAAGTAAGTTACAAATTTAGGAAATTGTTTTAGAATATGGTATAGGTATAAAATAAAAAAATCTGGGGCCAGTTAGATAGCTCAGAAGGTTAAAGAGCCTCCTTAGGCAGTCTCAGGGACCCAGGTTCAATCTACAGCATACTTTGCTGGCCCCTGGGGAGTGCTGAGATGGCAATTGATACTGGGCATGTTGGCATGCATCTGTAATCCCAGCACTTGGGAGGCTGAAAACAGGAGAATCACTATCAGTCTGATCTATGTAGTGAAACCCTGTAAACCCTATACTAAATATACACACACACAAAAAAAATTCTGTAAACTGATTCTCTTTAATTAATACTTGTCCTTTTTATGAACATCTTTTTGTGTCAACAAGAACATTGGCATTCCATTTCCAGGAACACTATTACACATATTTTGGAGACCCAGTATGTTAATTGACTAATGCTATGGTAAAAAACAAGGATGCCAAAGAACTGATACCTTCATAACCTTTGCCTATTCAACTGGCCATTCTGAAAAGTATATATGTATATTTAACTTTAGTATATATTTATTTGTTATTCATTTTCTCATCCTTTATTTCATGTGTTTCTTTTCTGGAATAGGTGCCATTTTCAATGTCTAAAACTATGTCAGTATCTGCGAATTTGATATTAAAAATAAAATATGTATAATAAGCTAAACTAATATGAATGAATTCATTTGGAGTTTGTACTATGACCAGAGTTCAAAAGCGAATAGACAAGTATGAACAAAGAAGCAGAGAGTTTTTCAGAAAATAACATGGACACCAATGCACATTTTTTTTTCTTTTGGCTGGGTCAGGCTGCCTTAAGGGCAGGCCTGGGGATCGAACCATAGTATCCTGCACTTGACTGCATTTGCATAAGCAGGCTCTTAAACAACTGAGCTAATGGCAGTCCTCCAATGTACATCATCATTGAACAAGTGTTTTTGAGAGATATAATGTACAGCACTCCAACTGTATGCTAGTTACACTAAGGATTGATAAATGCTTTTCAAAGCTAATTGAGGACCTTCAGTGTGTTTTAAAGAAGCAGAAGACTGAGATGCACACTGACAATTATCAGCAACACTGTCAAGTAACCATTATTTGCAATACTCATTGCACCAGTTCCCTTTGTTTTCCTTGGCTCATTCTTTATTACAGTGATAGACAATTAGTGAAATAAAATATTTTGGTATCTTACTGTCCTTAATAATAAATCAAATCTATAATAAAGGAATGATAGACAAGTAGATAATTATGATGATCAGTTGCATATTTTGAATTTATTTTTAATTTTGCTAATTTTTGTTTTGCTCTTGAGAAAAAAACAACAATGTATTGATGTACATTAAATATATTTAAATCAAACACAACACAGGCCAGTTGTGGTGGCACACATTTGTAATCCCAACTATTCGAGATGCACAGAGAAGCAGGAGATCAGAGCTTTAAAGGTGATCTGGGAGACTTAATGTGAACCTGTCTCAAAATTCCCTTCAACTCTTCTACCCTTCCTTACCTACAAATCTTTGTTTTGTATTTTTCTTCTATTATTTTTTTTCCCTCCTTCCATTCCCCCACCCCTATCTTTTGTTTCCCTTCCCACTTAAATATTTTCTTCCTAATTCCAAATTAATTCTGAATATCTAGCATCCATTTAGTCCTTATTTGTACTTTTGGAATTTTAACTTTTTTTTTTTTTTGTATTTTAGGGAAGGGTCTAATGGGTGTTCAGGGTCTCACTACTAGATTGGACTCATAGTGATCCACCTGTTTACAGCCTTCCAAGAGCTGGGATTACAGGTGCGTGCCACCACACCCAGCCTCAATCACCATCTCAGTGCATACCGGGGGCAGGGTGGGCAGGGCAGGCCTGGGCGTTGAATCCTCAAAACCTGAGCCTACCTGCAGGCACTTTAATCCACTGAGCTATTTTGCTGGCCCTTGGAATTTTAACATTCTAAAAGCAAAAATTCAGGGCGAGGGAGATAGTTCAGTAGAATAAGCACTTCCCTGGCAAGTGTAAGGGGCCTGAGTTCAATCCCCAGATCCAGAAAAAAAAAAACAACTAATAAGTGAAAATTAAAAAAAAAAAAACAAAAAAACAAAAATTCTTCCTCAATAAAACAGAAAACCCTGTAGAGAACTATTGGCCAATTATTTATTATACAAAGCAATAATAATACTTTGAAGAAACTCAGGATTTTTTTAACAATTCAAGCATAGCTCTTTCTTCATTCATTAAATGTCAAAAGTAGAGCACTTCTAATGAGTGAAAACAAAGTTATAAAACTGGTCCTTTGGGAAAAAAGTTAAAGCACAAATAATATTGTCAATTACACAAATAGAAAACTCTATTTCCCCAGAATACATACCCAGAGCACTAATCAGTCTTCATATTAAGGCACTCATGATACCAGAGTATTTATCTCCACCTTAATGTACGGGCAGGGTGGGGGTCTTTTTTGCAACATTTTCTTTTTCCATAATTTTATTGAGAAACAAAGGGCAATGAGACAGTTTCAAAACAAATTGGTAGGACAGTTTCAATAATTAACACATTGAATATATTCTTCCTAGTGGTTATTTGCTGTTCAAATAACATCCTACTTACAAACACCATCAGAACAAATCATTCTATTCATTAAGAGAATGTAACTATATATCTATCCTAACCACTTTGAATACACAGATACAAAATGGACATTCATCTGTATCCCCTTTTCTTGTTTAGTTCCATTATTTGATACACTCAGCAAAATATTCTAAAAGAGTCCAGTAGTCCATAATAGTATTGGGTCTTCCACTTGACAGGCAATGTCAGAAATTGTTGACCTGAGTCCCCTACAGCTCAACATAACACCAGGGCTTTACTTCTTATACTTCGTTTTTATAATTTTCTGCTGGATGGTTAGGACCAAGATAAAGCAGGACCTATGCAACAACAGTTGTAGCTTTTGAGTTTGATAAGGTCAGTGAAATCCCCTCAGGATTTATCCTGAGATCCTGTACCTCAGATTGTAGAACCTTTGTCAGTGTCAGCCATGTGGATGAATCAAGGCCATTGCTTGGCCAATGTGCTCTCTGTGAAAGCCTGAGAGAATGTTTTCTCTCCATGTGACTCTCCTTAGGCACATTCTACATAATCGATCACTTTCCTCTCTAGCCCCATAATCTCCTTGATCAGAAAATTTGGGACACTACTGAGTTACATGATGTTACATTACAAGTTCTCATATGTCCTGAGTCTTAATTGACCTTGGAAGGCTAGGGCCAAAATGTTGGCTTTCATTGCAGCCCTCCTTTTTCTTTAATTTTTGGTCTGCAAACTTAGGTTGTTAACCATCCAGGAGACAAGCTTATTTTAATTACCATACAACCTAGGCTGTTAAGGTTAACTTCACTATCTGTCTGAATATCAGATATCGTAGGCATAATATGGAACAGGTATTTTTCCACAAGTATTTATATATTGAACTTTAAGTCCCTACATAATATGATAAAAAACATTTAAAAATTATATATTTTAAAAATAGACATAAATAATTATATAATTTTTGTGTTTACACATAAGTCCAAAAATCTCACCATATACAACCTTGAAGCAGGACAGTCCCACTCATTCCTTTTCCTGTCTCTTGCCTTCATTCACCACCCTCGTCTTTTTGAACAATCATCTACCTGAGAGACAGCACAGCAGCATATGGCATTCATGACAAGCAGCCCGTATTCAGAAGACCAGAATGACAGGCACTCCAAGCATGAAACTATTATAACAGATTACCATCCTCAGTGCAGTTGCTTAGTTCACAGGTGTCAGTATATACAGTAAGTCACGGTAAGAATCTTTCCATTTAACTGCTAGATTCAAAAAACTTCTGGAGATTCACAGGATCATTGCCTTGCCCATCTTCTACATATAACTGTATGGTTTGTCACTGTCATGTTTTCTAGCTCTTCTCCTTTCCCTCTCTTAGTTAGTCCTCAAGTTCTTGGTTTCCTTTTACTTCTATTATACATTTCTATTTGTATTTCTTCTTTTGAGTTCTTATACAAGGGAAACTATATTATATTTACACATGTGTGGCTGGTTTATTTCACTTACAAGTATATCTTCAAGTGGTATCCACTTCAAAATAAAGGCTTTGAGTTTGTCATTCTTTATAGCTCAGTAATATTCCACTGTATAAAAATACCACATCATTTTCAACCATTCCTCAGGTGATGGACATCTTGGTTGTTTCCAAGATTTGGCAATCACAAATTGTGCTGCTATAAACATAGGAAAACACATATCTCTATGATGTGATGTTTTCAGATCTTCCAGGAAAATTCCCAATAGGGGAATAGCTAGTTTACATATGATTTCCACTCCAACTTTTCCAAGGAGTCTCCACACTGATTTCCATAATGGTTCCACCAGTCTACATTCCCACTAACAGTGGAGAAGGGTTCCTTTTTTCCCACAGCCTCTCCAACATTTGTTGTTGGGTGATTTCTTTATGATAGCCATTCTTTCTGGGCTGTGACGATATCTCAATGTTGTTTTAATTTGCCTTTCACCAATAGGTAGTGATGTGTAGAATTTTTTAATATACTTATTCGCTTCTTTGATTTCATCCTCTGAGAAGTGTGTGTTCATTTTAGATGTCCATTTCTGGACTGGGTCTTTAAATTTTGAGGCCCTAGTGTTTTTTAGTTCTTTATAAATTCTAAAGAGCAGACCTTTGTCTGAATACAATAATGTCATGATTTTTTTCAAGTTTGTGAGTTGTCTTTTCACTTTGTTGGTAATTTCTTTTGATGTGAAAAAACTTCTCAGTAGAGCAGGTCCCAGTTGTGAATTCTTTCTAATGTTGCCTGTGCAATTTGATTTTTGTTCATAAACTCTTCACCTACTCCTATGTCTTCAAGAATTCCTCCTACTTTCTTTTCTGGGAGATTTAGTGTCTCTGCTTTAATGTTTAGATCTTTAATCCATTTTGACTTTAGCTTAGTGGATGTGATAGACCTGGGTCCAGTTTTAGTTTTCGGCATGTAGAAAGTTAGTTTTTCCAGCACTATTTGTTAAACAGGCTATCATTCTTCCAGTGAGTATGTTTGTCCCCTTCATCAAGATAAGGTGGCTGAGTGTGTTCGTAGGAACTTCAGCATCATCTAATCTATTCCATTGATCCTCAGGTCTATTTTGTTGCCAGTGCCATGCTGATTTTATCACAGTAGCCTTGTAGTATAATTTCAAGTCAGGAATTGTAATGCCTCCTGCCTTGTCTTTATTACCCAGGATTGCCTTTGCTATTCTAGGTCTTTTCTGGTTCCAAATAAATTTTAGGAATGTTTTCTCTAGCTCTGTGAGGTATGTCGGTGGTAGTCTGATAGGGATTGCATTAAATCTGTAAAGAAATTGTGGGAGTATGGCCATCTTCACAATGTTGATTCTTCCTATCAAGGAGCATGGAATATCTTTCCTTTTTCTGAAATCCTCTAAGATCCCTTTTTAAAGAGTACTGTAATATTCCTTGAAAAGATCTTTGATGTCTTTAGTTAGATTAATTCCAATGTATTTCATTTTACTTGACGATATCATAAAAGTTATTGTTCCTATAATTTCTCTCTCAGTGTGCTTGTTGTACGTGTAGAGGAATGTTATTGACTTTTGGGTATTGACTTTATAACCTGCTATGCTACTGAATTTCTGTATTAATTCTGGTACCTTCTTGGTGGAGAGTTTGGTTCTTCCAAGTAAAGTATCATGTCATCTGCATATAATGATAACTTAACTTCTTCTTTACCTATTCTTATTCCTCCTATTCTGTGAGAGTAAAGATTCTCAAAGTAGTTATTGTTAATCTTCTGTATTTCCACCGGGTCTGTGGTAATTACACTCTTTTCATTCCTTATTGCTTGTATTTGAATTTTTTCTTTCCTCTTTTTGATGAGGTTAGCTAGGGGCTTATCGATTTTATTTAATCTTTAAAAAAAACAGCATTTTGCTTTTTTAATTCTTTGCATTGTTTTCCTCATCTCACTTGAATTAATTTCTGCTATAATCTTTATTTTTTCTTCCCGTCTTTGGGCTCTGGGTTTGGTTTGCTCTTTCTTTTCTAGTGGTTGAAGGTACAGCATTAGGTATTTATTTGTTCCCATTCTGTTGTCCTAATGTGTGAGTTCACAGCTATGAATTTCCCTCTGACAACTGTTTTCATCATATCCCATAAGTTCTGATAAGTTGCACTTAAATTTTCATTGAATTATCTGACCACTGTGCAATGAAACTGAAAATAAATGACAAAAGAAACCAGAAAAAAACCCTAAATATAAGGAAATGAAATGACACCCTACTCAGCAACCAATGGATCAGAGATGAAATTAAAGAAGAAATTCAAAAATATCTACAATTGATTGCAGCTATGTGATTCCCAATTTGTTCTGTGTTAGTGTCCTCTGCACTTGTTATGGATGGGATTGGGCTCTGAGATTGCATTTTGCTCCTTCTCATTGTAATTTTGTGTAGCACTGTATTCTGACCTTTTTTTGTAGAGCTTTGGTGCAGTTATAACTTTAGCACCTACTGAAGTTCAGATGCAGATCTACAGTGTTTGGATTTATCCAGTATGCCAGGCCTGAGCTGAGTCTGGACGGGACAAGGTGGAGTAAGGGGGAAAGGCAGCTTTCCCATGCACTCACTGGGCCTGGGCTAGGATTGGATCTGGGGGTTCCCAGAACTCGACAGACATTCCTACTTGTCAGGCGGGGTGGGAGAAGTGCTGTGGAGTGGTGGGGAGTGTCCCAAGGGGGTGGAAGATGGTATCATGCACTCTGTGCCTGGGTTGCGATGGCATGTTCTGCTGGCGCCATGTAGGTGGAAGCTCTCCCACACTCTCACTGGGCCTGGGCTAAGACTGGATCTGGGGTTTCCCTGAATGCGGCAGAAGTTCCTATTCAGTGGGCAACATTTTCAATTGATGTAACAAAATATGGAACAAGAATTGTCTGACTTTTCAAGTGTTTGAATATCAAATCATTTTGTGCAGTGGCATTGATATTATAGACCAAAATATCTGTTTATTTTCCAAACAATAATATTTACAGAAGATTTAGCTGTAAATAACTTATCTTTTATTACCTTTAAATTAAACTTCCACCTCCATGGCCTATTCCTCTGTGAATATGTTAATAATAACTGAATACTGCACTAAGCTTATTATGATGACTTGGTGTAAGAAACGG
>NW_004524697.1:5377780-5381956 GCF_000260255.1 Octodon degus | reverse complement strand
TTCTTTCTTTCTTTCCTCCTTTCCATCATCTCAGTTGTATGACTTATTCTTGTTTGGTCTTCAAGATATTCTCTAGCATAATTGTGTCTTCAAAAGATTTTGCTATCTTGAATTAAAATTTTCCCCAAGACTTGTTTATTTTTTACTTTTTGGGAAGCAATGTCTCAGTAGAGAAATGCAGTTTATTCAAGCTTTTTTATGATGAATAGGAAAGATATGATAAGCATTTGCATATGTACCTGGGCATATCTTTCTCTATGTGTACACTGCCTGCCCATGGTAATAAAATTTATCTGAAAAGGTAGGAGGAAAATGTGGAACTGAGAAGGCTGAGAAGGGAGGCTGAGACACACAAGCAGAGGAAGAAGAGGAAAGCCTGCAAGAATGAATGGACAGTGAATGGAAGTACTGTAACGTTCACAGTAAATAAAACCAAAAGGACAAAGTATGCAGACCAAAGAAATAGAATAATTGAAAGCTAGTAAAAACAAAGAAAAAAAGAATAATTAGTGGTGTAAACACTTTCATCAACATTTTCAAAACTCCCCAGCAGGGCTCAGGACCTACAGGGAGAAAGATGATTCAGTAGCTAAACTTTGAAATTCACCCAACAGGGCTCTTCACCTGAGAAAACAGATAACTTTAGTTAAACAGTCCTGCCTTCTTCATCTTGACCTCTTGGAGTTGCCAGATGCAATACTATGCTTGACAGTTTATGTTAACGAGATGGCTCCTCACGAGGACTAATCACTAAAGACTGTTTAGAAATTAAAGACTTGAACCAGGTAATATCAGCCTCGATTGCAAGGATGGAAGGACTGGAGAGTCAGTCATGTGGCCAGGGGGGTCCATGGGTCATGCTTGCATTGTGAAGCCTCAGCAAAAACTATGGACAAGGAAACTTGGAAGAGTCTCTCTGGCTGGCAATGCTCTAGGCAAGAGAGTGGTGCCTCCTGACTCCCCAGGGAGAGGACAACAGAGGCTTAGAGTTTGCAGCCCTTCCATACATTTTTTCCTACTTGTGCTCTGATTCATAACATTTTTATATAACAAAACTGATGGAGGACAGTGTGGTTTAGGACAATTAAATTTGTGACCAGCTGGCCAGACCTGATGTAGTCCTGAGCAGGCTCACCTAGTGAATGTGTGGAGTAGTTTTGGGAAGGACTTTAGCTTATCCTAGTAGCTATTGACAGAAGTCACTGCAGCAAGAAATTAATATTTTGCTTCTGTAGACTTTCATATGAGAGATTCACAAACCTCTTGGTGTAATTGTTGACCTGACATCAGTTTTTAACTCAAATTCAGTCATATTTATAAAACTAAAATTCTAGTTCAATTCCCTTTTGAACTGAAATGCTTGTCAGTATTTCCCATTTAACATCACCCTTCAATTAAAATAGCAAGGTCAGCGAGGCTAGTGACTGTTAGCACATTCGTTAGCTTACAGTATGCATTTGTGAATTGATCTAAGAATCAGCCACCTACATATTTTGAGTGTCTGTTTATACTAGGCAGTTTTCATCTCAGAGTGGCTCCTTTTCATGACCTTCTTTCTTTGCTTAGTCTCTTAACTGTCAGTATAATTCTGAGTTCCTCAGTCATTCATACATGAATAATTTTAGGTATTAGTAAAATTTTGAATGTGTACACACACATAAACACACAACATAAGTGATCAAAAGACACAGTGAATGATTACATTTGTAAAAAATAAAACCTGAGCTGATAAGATAACTCAGTGGACTAAAGGGCCTGCTTAGGCAAAGCTTAGACAAGCACAGGAACCTCAGTTACACCACATACTGCACCAGCCCCTGTGCCAGGGAGGGCTGAGCCGGCCAGAGTCCAGGTGTAGTGTAGCATGCCTATAATCCCATCACAGGGCAGGCTGAAAGCAGGAGGATCACTATGAGTCCAAGCTGTGTAGTGAGATCATGCAAGAAACAAATTAAAGAAAGAAAGAAAGATCTTATTATAGTTGTTATTGCCAAGAACAATGGGATAAATTTGTCTGAAGTCTTAGTCAAGGAAAAGCATTTTCACAGAGATTAGTGGCAATGTATTTTTTACTATCATGAATAATTAATTTGACCATTTATGATGTTTTTCTATCTTCCCTCATTGATCAATTACTTATGGAAATTTCTGTCAAACAAGAGCATAAGGGCGGCCAAATAGCTCAGCAGATTAAAGCGCCTGCTTAGGTAGACACATTCTCCAGGAGTTGGATCCCCAGGTCTACTGTGCCAGCCTTGCACCCCAGGTTATGCTGAGATGGTGATTGAGACTGAGCGTGGTGGCGTGCACCTGTAATCCCAGCTCTTGGAAGGCTGTAAAAAGGAGGATCACTTCAAGTCCAATCTATGCAATGAGAGTCTGTACACCCTGTACACCCTGTCTTAAATACAAAAAAAAGGCAGGACCTTTTTCTTTTTTTTTCTTTCCTTTTGTTCCCAAATTTGGCCGGGCCTTACTTTTTGGTTCTTTTCCAAATTCCAAAATTCCTTTTGACCGTTATTGTTTTGATTGGCTTCAGGCGTTGGGTTGGCCTTGGCCGCCTTCCATTGCCCTTGTTGGGGGGGTTTTCTTGACTTGTTTCATTTGGGGAATTTTTGTTAACCCGGGGGCGTTGTTGGGTGATGCTGGGGCTAAAGTCAATGTGACTTTTACTATAATAATTTTTTAAACGGAGTCATTCACCATTCACCATATTTATTGATCACAAGAAATATTATATTTCTTCTCATAACCTCTCACCAAATTATGTCATTGATGTTTTATACTTTGTCAAATATTTTAGTGTTGCCAAACCATAACAAAACTTCAATAACATTTCAAGGTAAAAAATTTTTCATTCAAAAGACAAACATTGCAGAGGACCATCCTACAAATCTGCAAAGTTCACACTCAACTCCACGTTTGGTTGTACAACTCTGTCTTCAGGCTGAATTATGTACATCATATAATCATTGATATAGTTCTCTTAAATGATTCTTTTGGAAGTTCTTCTTAAGCAAAACTTGATGAAACTGGATCTAAAACATAGAAATTTATTTGTGTGTGTGTGTATGTGTATGTGTGTGTGTGAGTATCCAAATTCTAATAATATAGGTGAAGGACAGCTAAGTTAGTTGATTTTAGGAGATTGAAAAATTGTTCTTAAGTTAAAAATAGTTATTGAGTTATTTTTATGTCTTAGTCTTTCTTATATCTGTCTCAATTTTCTTGATATATTAATTACTAATATATATGAAATATACATATACCTTCACTTTTCATTTATTCATTTAAATTTAACATGTTTTTTATGTATGATCACATCCTCACATTAAGTTCATCTTTGGGACACAAAGGAAGCCTGTTGAAGTTCTTAATGAGTAATGAAATTTAAGAGCAATCAGGTTAGTATAATTTTTATAGATTATCAAAAATTTAGTAGCATGGCAATTAAAGGATATTAAGGTCAGATCTTTTTCATTTACGTTTGATTTTTATATCCATCTACATATATACCTCTAATATTATACGTTAACTCGATATCTTTTATCATGAATATTTGGCATCCGTGAGAAAGTCTGTTGAACACTTAATAGCAGACCTCACTTCTCGCAGTAGAGACAGGAGTATAGAATTTCATTCTTGATTGAGAAAGGAGGTCTGCTTTGTTTTTTAATTGAAGGTCCAAAATAACGATGTATGACCATTTTTGTACTTGTTGTTTGTCCAGAATGTGGACGCGCATGAGAAATGGTAAGGAGAAGGCTCCTCTGGCTGAGCATTTTCCCGCCCTTGGCTTAGCCTCTGGCACGCCCACCCCACTGAGGCGCTGGCCCACTTTACTGTTCCGTCCCGAAACCGGATGTGCTGCACGTTAAAATATTTTTCACTTTGTATTATTGAGCTCACATTTATTCCTCCCGTGAATTTTTCCCAAACAGCTGCTTATTTCATGTTTATTTCCATAGGACTTCTGCAAATGTTTTGACATTCTGTGGGAGCATCATCTCTTTCGATTTACCAAAATACACTCCCCGATGTCACTACCTTGACACAGGACCATTGTTCTTTTCAGTGGTAATTAGTCCTGCAACAGAAGATGCACTCAATATGATTCTGTTCGCTGACAAAGGTTCTACAATCTGAGGTACAGGATCTCAGGATAAATCCTGAGGG
>NW_004524697.1:5373647-5375225 GCF_000260255.1 Octodon degus | reverse complement strand
TCTCTCTCTCCCTTCTCTCCCAGAATTGAACTCAGGACCTCACAATTGCAGGCAGGTACTGAGCTGCTGAGCCATGTCCCTGGTCCTAGCTCAAGCTTTCTATAGCTTTACAAATTCTGTGGATTTCTCCCAATATTAATTTCCTCAACTAAAGATCAGGGCATGCTTCTATGTGCAGCGTTTGCCTAGTCTTTTTTATATGTATACTTTAAAACTTTTGCCTAATACATCTCTTACATCTTGTAACATAAAAGAAGGACTAAGGGTCTGATTTTAAAGATCTTTTAAAATGTGGCAAGAAGAACTTTACTGCCAGCCAGTCATTATACCATCTCCAGAAACATCACAGGCCAGCAATTGGTTGTAGGGTAATTCACGTTTTGTCTTTTTGTTAAAATTGTGATATACAAGAAGTCACTTTCCAAACTATTCAATATTCTTAGAATGTTGCCAGGTCAACAGGGACTTAAGTTGAGGTGGCTAAAGCTTAAACTTAACCAAACCATAAGGCTTTGGGATCCAGCATGCCACACTGCAGCCCACATCCACCATCCAGCTTGGATAGGATGTCTTACCTTGCAAAAAGAAATCGTAGGCACTCTTCTGTTATGCAAATTATATAGGTATACAAAAAAAAATATGAATAACTACTACAAAGACAATAATATGCAATGTATTAATTATTGTAAGTGTCTTATTAACTTGTTTTGAAACTGTCTCATTGCTATTTTTTTCTCAATAAAATTAATTTAAAAAACTAGCTGAATAATAACTTTTTATTCTTTTTAAATGTATTTGAGGTCATCCTAGTGCAGTGTAGAAGCACAAGTAAACATCACCTCCATGCTGTCCAGTGTGGTGGTTCTCAGACTTGGCACAAGTCAGAATCATGTCACGGGAAACTTAAAATACAGGCCTTGAGACTGCTATGCAAACATTCCAGGTTGATGGGAGCTATGGGGCCCACAGGAGCTTTTATGTCAAGGAAACTTTCCAGGTGATTCTCAACCAGGAACCCCATGGATCACATTTCTCGGAAAGCTGAAGACAGAGGCCCAGACAGTGGAATCCATCATCACAGTGTAGTCTGATACCAGGGATCAAACTCAGGACTTTACACTTGCAAGTCAGGCGCTTATGCCGCTGAGCTATCTCTCCAGCCCTGTTGAGTCTACATTCAAATATATATTCAGAAAAAGGGCACCTGCCTAGGACAAGTATCCAAATCTGAATAGAAGGAGAAAGATATGCCCATGTCAGGACAGTACACCAGGGCATAGCATTTTGGAGCCCGAGATGTACAAGTGGAACCGGGGATTGAACTCAGACCCTTGCACTTGTCAGGGAAGCACTTTTTCTACTGAGCTACTGAGCCATCTCCCTAGCCCAATCCATTTTATAAGACAGGCATCATGTAAGTAAATATAAGTGAATAGATTCAATGCTTGATGAAGGATGAGGTATTTTAAGAGGCCTAGATTATCTTACCACAGAATAATTATGAATTCCAGCTGGAAGAACAATTTACATTTGGAAAAACCTGGCAGATATCATTTTTGACCAAGTAATCAAAGTTAG
>NW_004524697.1:5372171-5373267 GCF_000260255.1 Octodon degus | reverse complement strand
CCTTGAACAGGACATTTGGGAAAATTAGAGTTGAGATAAATGGTAGTCATGTTGTTTTCTGATTTTTAAAGTGATATGGTATTTATGCAAAATGTCATTGCAGGAAAAGCATAGTAAATAAAGTGTTCAAGAGTGAAAAAAAATGTATTTGATTCAGAGTCTCACTACACAGCTTGGACTTGTAGTGATCATTCTGTTTACAGCCTCCCCAGTGCTGCGATGACAGGTGTGCGCCACCAAGCCCCAACTCAGTGGCCAGCTCAGCACATCTGGAGCAGTGCCAGGGATTGAACCCTGGTCCCTGTGTTTGCCTAAACAGATGCTTAGTCGACTGAGCTAATTTGCCAGCCCTAATTTTTATTCTTTGTTTTCCTTATTTAAATCCTAAGCCTAAACTGCCCAGACTCTTGATAATGAAAAAAATAGATCACAATTTTAATGAAGATTATTGTTATAATTTAAATATACATATTGGTTACATTTATCAACAGAGAAATTGTACCTGTATGTGATATATCTTGGTGCCTCTTTTTATACCGCACTCCCTCCCCTTGCTTCAGCCACTCTTCTCCTCTTGATTTACAAAGCTTTGTTTTCACTTAACTTTCTCTCATCTTTTATTTTCTTTTTCATTCCTTCCTTTCCATTTCCCTTCTCCCTGGTTCCCTTGTCCTTTTGAAAATTTATTTCTATCTCACCATTTCTATTATAACTTTAGATCTCTATTTACATTTTCAGGTTCTCATACCAGAAAGATATTGTGGTATTGATATGGGTGTGTCTGATTTATTTCATTTAAAAGTATGGTCACAAGGTCTACCCCTTTAACTATAGGTATCTAATGTTTATTCTTTTTAATGGCTGAGTAATATTCCATTGCATTAAAAAAACATTTTTTTAATCCATTCATCAGTTGAGGGACACTTGGCTTGTTTACAAGATTTAACTATTACAAACTTAGCTGCTGCAAATGTGAGTATGTATATATCATTGTGTTGTGATGCTCTTAATTTGTTTGAGAAGATACCAAGAAGTGAAATAAGATTGGGTGTAGTGGTACATGCCTGCAATCCCAGCTCTTGGGAAGCTGAAAACA
>NW_004524697.1:5332354-5371549 GCF_000260255.1 Octodon degus | reverse complement strand
TTTTTTTTTTTGTGGAACTGGGGCTTGAACTCAGGCACTTGTGCTTGCCAGGGAAGCACTTACTCTACTGATCCGTCTCCCAGGCCCCAGTGATCTCTTTTGTTGTGCAAAAGCTTTTTAATAAGATGAGACTCCAATTTTAAACTTTTTGTGTTATATTTTCTATGTGACTGGGGTTTTGTTCAAGAAGTATTTATTTACAACTTCAGAAGTTTTAACCATTATTTCCATTTTTATTTTATTTAGTTTTTTTTTTTTTGCCATACTAGGATTTGAACCCAAAGCCTCCTGTGTGTTAAGTAAGCAGTACACCACTGAGCTACAATTCCAGCTCTTTAAAAAGATTTTTGCACACTTTCTAAAGTATCCATACTATAAATGAGAACTAATATCAAACTATAAAACATCTAATGAAATTATTTTCCCTGATTCTGAAACAAGTAATATGCAAAGGCTTTGTTTTAAAACACATCAGAAAATTGTAAGTTGTTTTTAAATTTTGATTTCAACTTTGCAAATGGTTCGTACTAAAATGCCTACCAAATTTTCTAGCCTCAGTTTCTCTGTTCCTGAAAAGAGGATTGATTTGCCTTCGTGAAGTGTTTTAAGAATTAATTAGTTTATGCTTAAAAAGCACATTCTATGTGAAAGGTTTCATTTAAATGCAAGGGGCTCTTAATCAGTGAAGGCCAGATTCAGCAATTTTCATGTACCTTATAAACTCCTAGGAACTCATTAAGCAAGATACTAAATTGTACGTTGTTTTTGCCTTTCTAAATACCCAGACTATTTTTAAGATGTTTGCAACAAACTACCCAATATCATTTTTTTAAAAAAAATACAGACTATAAATTTCTGAAAATATCTTTTTTAAAGTGTGTTTCCATCTTCTTTCTTTTACCTTCCCCAATCTGTGTTCATTGCAGTATTGTCATGTAATTGATTGCATTAATAAAATAGCCAAATAGTGAATCAAATTGTGACTAAAGATGTCACCCCTTTAGTGATAGATTTTCAGGGGAAATGCATTATTTGTGAACTTATTTTATGAAATATTAACTGCTATAATTTAGTACCATTTCTCAAAATTTATATAGATGCTATTTTCATAACAAGAGAAAAATGTGAAGATCATGCTTATGGCTCCACCATGGAGCTGAGACAAGGAACTGCAACCTTTAGAGCTGATATCTTCCATAAAATAAAGCCAGTCAGAAAGGACTTCCTGATTCATAATTTTTCTCCTCTCTCTAGATTAATGAATTTTGCTGTATTATGCAATAAGTAAAATTAAGCAAGCATCTTATCAAAAAGCATCCCATTTGAAAGTCAATCTTTCTTTAGGTAATTAGAGTGAAAAAGAAAAAAATTGATTGACAGCATGGTAGAAGCTTACTCTTCTAATTTAGACTTTGTACAAGCCTTTAGAAAATAAGGTATTTCTCTAATCTCACTCCTGGCCTTTTTCTTATTTGTTTAACTTGTAAAGAATTATTCTACAGTTAGGTAGTTCTTTCTCTACCAAAACTCATTCCTTACACCTGCCTTCTAAGAAACATTGAATTTTAAAAGCATTGACTCTAAATGTTATTCAGTAAAAAAGTACACAGTTCACTGTTGTAGATAAATGAAACATATACAGAAAGAAATAATTTTTAAAACATGAAAAAAACAAAGAAAGGACTTTCTCTGTGTGTAAAAGAAATGAAATTGTATAGAGTATTAGTGAAATTTGTTTCAGTTTATTGTTAGCTTCTTAAATAAAGTATTCTTGCAGGCTCAGGGAGAAAGCTCAGTAGAATAAGCACTTTCCTGGCAAGCTCAGGGTCCTGAGTTCAATCCTCAGTACTGCAAATATAAAAAGTATTCTTACATTTATTTATCAATTATTCTTATGACCCTTGAAAGTTTAAAATTTGTTGGAGCTGAAAAGATATGAATGTCTGGTTCTATAAACTTTACCCTTGTTTTCTTGTGTCCAGATGAACCCTCAAAGTCTTGTGCAGTATTTTGGGGAGGGTGAATCTAGAGTATGTGACTGATGGGTAATGAAATGCTGGGATTAAGGGCACTGAGATTAAGGGTGGGTGACTACCGGATCAGCCCACTGATTTCACTGACCCTGCTCTAACCCCCGTAGACTGGATGCAAACCATGAGCTAAATGAACATTTCCTCCTTTAACTTTGGGTTTTGGGTATTTTGTCTCCGCAATGAGAAATACAAACTAAGATACTCCTTAATGAATAAAATCCTCTAACTAATCTTACTTCTCAGTATATCAGACTGTTTTCACCTATTTTACTAAATATATTCTATATCTTATACAAAAATAGTTGAACGGTTTCGAAGTGTGTCAAACTACTTGTAGGAATAAGCTAGTATGCTTAATTTATTTTACTATGTAATAATCTTATATGTTGGTTGAAAGACTCATTTTCATTAGCATCAAAAATACCTATTGATAATTATGTATACGTACACACACACACACACACACACACACACATATATATATATATATATATATATATATATGTACAACCAATAGTTAATATAAAAACCTGGAAAGCTAGGTCATTAGATTATTTTCTATTTTTCAAATACTGGATTGTAGTGTATTAAAAATGGGTGTTCACTTGATTATTCTGAATTTTGCTAAATGGAGATAATACGAGTATGTCAGCTAACTATATTCACAAAATTCAAGGAAAGAGTTATTTACAACTAGAAATTGCAAGAAAGAAAAGTGGAAATTAGGGCATAGTGACAGCTGCTTAATTTTTATTTTGAGATTTTCTTGCGCTCTCATTTTTGTATTAGTCCATTTTTGCAAGACAAAATGATTAAATCCCTGTGGGGAGTTGGTACATGCACAAAGCACATCTCAACTCCTTTTCATCATGTTTCTTTCTCCTTCTCCTTTCCTCTTGGTCTGTCACCCATGTTTCATCATAATAACTAGCATACAATGAGTTAAACTTTGACCAACACAGTCTGTTAAAATTGGGAGTTACTGAACTGCACTGCCCTACTACTTTGAATTTAAACTCTGAGTGTCTTTGCCTCCACAATTTGCTGCTGCTATTGTCCTGTTCTGAGTACAATTCAAGATGTATTCACCAATACAGTTCTAAATTACACCACATTTCAAGCAGATTTCCTAATTCCTATCTCTGCAAGCTCCAAGTTCTGATCCTCGTTGCCTCCTCCTCTCTTCCTTCATTGTTCCCAGTTCAGGTCTTCCCAGCTTCTCGCATCCACAGGCCATAGTTCATCCTCTACTCTCCCCTGTGAGAGTGCACATGGTTGTCCATTGGGTCTTGTCCCAAGCATGCACCATATTGATGATCCCTTCAGTCAGCACTGCTCTGAGTCTTCTCTTTCCAACACTGACAAATAAATATTTGTCTTTTTAAAATGCTAGGACAATGAGCAAGTGTATGAATGTTACAACAGCTCCCTACTGACAACTGCTCTTCTCATCCCTGAAAATGTAAGCTCTATATTTTGTGTATACTTCTGCTCATTATTTGCAATATTATTATTGTACATATTCTACTGTGACTTCCTACAAAGGAAAAGTGGATGGCTCGTTCAGCAGTTCAGCTAGAGAGTGAGATCTGGCTCATGTGTTGCATGTTCCTTTACTTGTAGCAACTTATATGGATTGTGACTAAATTAAATAATTGAATGCATGTAAAACCTTAGAATGATGCAGGAGACTGGATGCAAAATTGAAACGAATGACAATGGATATTATTGCTGCTCATATTATTTACAATCCACCTATCGATATGTGGTTCATAAAAAATGCTCAAGAAATACTGCTAAATGTAAAAGAGAGAAGCAAGAAGGATTAATTTTTCATTAAATCAAGCAATGATCACCATCATTTTAATCACTGTCAAACATTCAACGTGAGGTCAGGCTGGTGGCACACGTCTGTAATCCTAGAACTTGGGAGGCTGAGGCAAGAGGATCCTTTTGAGTTGGAGGCCAGTCTGGGATTCAAAGGGAGTTCAAGTCCACATAACTGAATAGTGGACCACTGTTTCAAGAAGAAAGCAAAAAACTGAACATGAGCAAAATATCTTAGCTAAATAAAGTGCAAGATATATTGTTTACATGTGTATTGCTTGTAGCCAAATGGAGTATTGCGTCCATAAAGCTCTAGATAGTAAAGTAATTCAGCTCTGCAAATTTGCATAATAACAATGTGTTATGTGACAAGGGCAGAATTATAAAGATTTTTATGATATTACACAAAGATACATCTTAGTGTTTCATCCACAGTGTCAACTACAAGCATGAATGTTTCCCTGTCAAGCCCAGGAAGAACATGTAAGGCAGAGGATTGATGTATCATTAATACTAACTTTCCAGCTCTTGTAGGAAAATTCAGGTGCTCATAGGATTATTTTATTTGTATTTTTTTAACTTTTTTTTTTTGCAGAACCAGGGATTGAATTTTATTTGTATTTTAATGTTTAAATTAACTCATTTTTAAAAGCAACATAAAATTTCATACCCACTTGACCCCACAAATTTCAGAAGTCTCCCTCTATTTTAAAGCAGCACACAATTCCAAATTAGTTGTAACAAATTGTGGGGCCAGCGACTTTACTAAGTAGCGTATTCAATTCAACTGCATTCAATTGATTTTATTGAACTTTATTTCAACATTTATCTCTACATATCATTCATGGTAGCATAAATAACACAACGTAAATATTCTATATTTCCTCTTGATATTGGTCTGTTTATTCAGTATTCTCTGAAAGAGCCATGGCTCGTGTGTATGAGTGGTTGAATATAAAGATTCTGTGTGATTCCAATTTATGAAATTATTGATGAAGAGTATTAATCTAATATTACTAAAATAAATATATATTAATTAATAACAGAATTCATATTTATATTTAGACAGAGACAAAAGAAGAAGTTAGTATAGGCTGACATCCTTGTTTCATTTTTTAATATGGATACATTATGAAATGCTGGCATTGGTAAAATATCATTGCTTGCATAAAGACTTGTCCATTACACTATTCTCTAAAATATAGCACTAATCTCCCTATTTAAACAGCAGGAATTAAATTTTCTCATTTGAAGTAGAAGTTTTCATAAGAAACAAATTTGTCTAATTTCTTCTCTGCTTGTATTGCCAGCAGCTCTTTCTCCCTAAAGACCAACTAGACTGAACTGTAATGTGTAAATTACATACTGTAGGTACAAAGTAAGGAAAAAATAAAACAATAAGGCAGGGCTGTTCTACTCAACTCATCTTCTTCTGTAGTGCCCTATTGGTAATAAATCTGAAATCTTTGTTTGCAAAATGGCATTTCTGGTGTCGCTCGTTCTCACTCTAGGCCTTTACCATCTCAGCCCTGGTCTAGTTACTCAATAGCCTTTCAATTGTTATTCTTACTTTTAGTCTTTTAATAAGACAGCCTTCACTCCATAATGCCTGTCTAGTTCTCTGCTAGCTGTATGTTCTGTTATATACACACATCAACTTGTAGACAGTGTCTTATTGCCTTCATGAAGAATGGAAAATAGGTTCCATGTGACTTCTAATCTGCAGTTGTACTTAGCAAGAAAGCTGGGTGAAAAACAATTCTGAGGGTCCAATTTAGAGTTACCTGGAGAGAGCACAGTGAATGGCAACTGATGTCAGCAAGGAAGTTAGAAACAGGACTTACAGTCTAATCAGAAAGAATTTAAGAAAGGATCCATCAGACTAGCGCCTCCCCTCAGTTTCACGAGGAGGCATCAGGGTGGGGGGACACATATCCCAAAGGGCCTATGATTAGAAATAATGATGTGTTCCACTGAGGAAGTGGGTAACCAACAGTACTCCCCATCCCCTCGTGTGAGTCACTAGATACATGTGACTTACTCTCTCGGTCAGTACAAGGTGCCTAACTTGCCTACTGTACTAAAATTATCCTAAAAATTAAATGTGTAAATCTATGTAAATAACTAACAGAAAAATGTGACAAATAGTAAGCTCTTTCAAATAATGCGCTGCTATAAGCTTATTGTCATATTTTATCCACAGCTCTGCTAGTATATAGTACTTTAAAATAAATTTTTAAAACTGCATTTTGCATCATACTTTCCAATACAGTACATGTTAAAGCAGACATACTTCAATGTACTAAAAGTGTAGTATTATATTAAAGTGAATGTATAAATGTGTATAAACACACACATACATATATTATATATAGCATGTGTATATGCACGTGTACATATGGAGAAAGTACATTCAATACTGATGACATCGGTAATATTTCTACTTCATGCCATTCTTACAATTAAACTCAAAATAATTAAATAGCAAAAATAATTTTCTATGTGAGAAGCAATGATTTGGCTTTTAGTTTCAGATAATAACAATATTAAACCAAGATCACATATCAGCTACCACCACTGAAGACATTTGTCATTGTCCTTTACTTGAGATGCTCCACCCGACATGCACTCCTGACTCTCTCTCCTCATTTAGTGCCACTGGCTTGGGGTCACCCAAAGAGGACCTTAGTGGGTAGCTCTATTTCTAAGTGCAAACCCCCTCAGGCCACATATCCTCATTCTCTCTTAGTTTTCTATTCCCTAATCTTCTAGTTACTGTCTGCATACATATTGCCTTTATTTATTTTCTGTCCTTCTACATTAGAAAGTAAGCTCTGTTAGGACAGAGAACATTGGTTACTGCTGTGGCTGCTTTGTCCACAATATTGGCTTTTCCACATGAGGAGAACAGAGAATTATATGGAAAATTAGTGAAGGAATGATTATTTTGGTAGAAATTGATAGACATCTTTAGCTAGTCAAAGAGTGATTGGTTGCTAATGTCCACCCTTCAAGTACAAGGCTTGATTTGCATTGGAGGCTTGAGAAATAGAATAGCAATTATTTACATTAACTGTATACAGACCATTTCAACAGAGGGTGTAAATTTAGCCTATCAATAATATTCTGATCATAATAAAGAATTGATGTACACAAGTTCATCTTCCATTTTGCAGCAACTTTGGAAAGTTTCTTGAGGAAATATTAAAATATAAAATCTATTACAGAAAATGTACACAGAAGAATTCATGACTAGACCCCTGGTCTGATAAGATACCCTCTGATAGAAGGAGGAAAGTAATTGAAAGTGAAACATAATCTCATATATAATCCTACTTGCTCTAGGGAAAGGCCAGGGGAAATGTTAAAAAGCTGTTGTCCATTTTATATCAATAAAATGCCCTTTACTGGAGACATCTTCGGATGTGTGATTGTTATTCATGGAAGTTGTCAGTTTTCTGAAGTCCATCCTGTAACAGGAGAGGTGAGTGACAGACCATGGGCCATTATCTTGACAAGGTAGATCTTAGCTTGCAAAAAGTCAAGTTAAAAAGAAACTTAAAAGGCTAAGAATATCATTATTTTATATTGGATGTTACTTAGACCTACTATGGATCCAAAGTGAACACTGATATTTCATACCTTAAGCCTGTCTTTTTCTGCTCACACTTTGCCATGCTGTACAAGTGAGTTTCAGGGAAAAGGCCAATCACTCAGCTACTGACTTAATGGTAATATATTAGGTTTTAACAGTATAGACTTAATATTAAAAGGATTTTATTTTAATGTTTCGGCATTAAAAGTAGTCATTATGGCTTTTGAATATATTGTTTTTATTCCTCCCCAAGTAATCTTTTCTATAAAGTATGTTATCACTGTTAATTAAACAGGGACCATAAAAGTCCTTAAGTCATTTTTAGAAAACATCTTCAAAGCAGTTTTATAATACTACTTAATATACGCTTGTAATTTGAAGAAAATACCATAGTCATTGTAGAGCATAACAGATGAGTTCAGAACAAATGATTCTTCATATTGTGAGTTGAGTGTATATGACTGCTAAGAGTAGGAGGCTTATTAGAGGCAATTGCAGGTAACCACTCCAGAAAGGAGTGACGTCAGGGGGATTAGGCAGAGGGCAAAGTGACCTGCATGGTGATGGCGACAAAGAGTGCAACTGATTATAGAAGCAACTCTGGGATTATGGTTGGATGTCAGAGCTATCCCCTGTGAGAAAGGGAGGCATGGCAGCCTCCTTTCTGGATGAGTAATTCAGAGAGAGAGAGAGAGAGAGAGAGAGAGAGAGAGAGAGAGAGACAGATAGAGACAGAGATGGAGAAGATGAAGATAGAGACAGACACACAGAAAGTCTCAGCAGGCATATGGGACTCTTAGTCCACAGTAGGATCTATGGTACATTTCAGCATCTGCTATCACCCGCCATTGGTTCAATGATCTCACACCAAATGTGATCAGCTTCATAGTTCAAAATGATCCTTTTCTTAAGAGTAACTTGCAAGAAGAAAGGTAGTGGAAAAAACTAAGTGTTGGGAACAGCTAAAGCTGAAAAGTAGTTACACATATAAAACAATGCCAGGCCAAGAACACTGAAGCTCCTCAAAGTATATAAACAAGCTATTGCAGCTTGTTCACTGATTGCTGTATAAAGAGAGGAAAAATTGACATCAAGCTCTCAAGGGTATAAATAAACACTCTAAAGTTCTTGGACTAGTTTTATACCTCGGCTCAACAGAGAAAAATTCGACCTGGCCCAGTTATTGTCTCTTGTCTATCTTTTCCTTATTCTTACTACTGTTTCTTATCGGAGTACACTAGGAATCCAATGGATCCCTACAACTAAGCTCAGCATGCTGCTACTGGTTGTAAGGTCATGACATAAATTACTTGTCATCTTCTTTCTCTACCACCTATTCCAGAATCTCCTCCCACTTTTGCTTAGCCCTTCTGCGAGGATAAGCGACTCATTTGCAGGGTCACCCAGTCCTCATTCTTCAGTGCTTCACCGAAGCCTCTTCACCATATACTTCTCAGACTCTGGCTGTGTGCTTGTCATTTTCTTCTCACAATTGGGCAGAGTAACATAAGAAAATACTCTTGCAAATCACGAAAGTGCCAAAATATTCCCTATGCTTTTGATGAGCAGGATGGATTACTTTCAGGTTAGTCAATTATTTCATTAACAGCTGATTTCTTGGTTCAAAAGGTAAGAAATGATTTGCTATCACCCACGGAATAATGTTCGATAGGACTTCAAGCATGCTCTGATAAAAATGTCTGTTCCCACTGAAGAAGTACAACTCCTAGACCTGTAGAGACTAGAACTGTGGAGATAAAATCACAAAATCCTAAAGTGGGTTGCTCCTGCTTACTTTTGCCTATTGCTTTGCAAACTCACCACTGTACATATTTTTGCAACACAGAGCCTGCACTGTATATCATCTCTAAGATGGTTTTTCAGTTATGACCTTAACATGTTCTACTGCCCAACTAGGATAATAGCTAGAAAGTGACATGCTAGATGGCGTTCACAGTCATCTAGCATTAGCCACCCACTTTTGCCTTAAAATTAGCTCTTGAAACAATGGGATGTTCAGTGAGATGATATGTTGATTCATAAAAGATTTAGACAGGCTTACAGTATAACCTCTCAAATAGTGGTGTTAGTTAAGGCTCTATGGTTGCAAAAGACAAATATATATTTGAATTTATTCCAGGTAAAATGAAATTCTGCTCATTAGAGGATGGAAGGATTTCAGTATTACTTAATTCTAAGCCCCTATTTGTTGGTAAGCTAGCAGCTGGTTCAGCATTATTGAGAGAAACCCTATTAGTCAGACATATGCAGAGCTTCCATTTCTGCCACCAGAACTAGTCCTCTAATTAGCTGTTGCCAGTGCCAGGGTAAATGAAGAGAGTTTCCAGCTGGTGTCCATTGTTACAGTGTATTTATTCTCATTCTGTATAGTGCCACTTCCATAGTGGATGCTTTCTAATTGGCATTGATATATGGTACAAATACAATTGCAAGTTGTTTCTACACCCATTGTCCTGGATATATGTCTGTTCTCCAGATTGCTGTGGCTGACCTTCCAACGTCTCTCTTTCTTGGCCTCTAATGGCCAGCCTATTTTCTACTTGTACATATTGAACTTGCGTTTGTATACAGTTTCTAACCTCAGGCTGCACCTCTTTCCACGCAATATAGATAACTTGTTGCACTTCCTTGGCATCTATTTATTGGGATGATTCCTCCTCATTGATGTATTTTAGAAATACCCCAAGCTGAAAAGCAGCAATCCACTTTTACTAACACACACACACACACACACACACACGCACCCCAAACTGGCCCATTGAAAATCAAATTTGGACATCCCTTCTTCATAAAATAGACATAGGCTTAGGTATCAGGCAGTACAGGTTTTGCTGCAACAGCGGTGGGTGCCACAGATGTCTAACTCATATATTTTGTGTGGTTGACTTGGGTCCCTGGCTTTACAATTGCCTTTGCTCCATGTTGGACGTAACAGACTATGGGGGATTGCACTCATTTTCATTTGAAAAATTGTTATTTATTTATTTATTTATTTTTTTTATTTTTTTTTATTTGGTGGAACTCAGACCCTTGCACTTGCCAGGGAAGTGCTTATTCTACTGAGCCATCTCGCCAGCCCCTGAAACATGTTATTTTCAAAAAATTAGGAGACATTGTGTAAAATGATCAAGTTATATTAATTCTGATGGACATGTGATGATGCATGGATCTATATGTGTAAACATATAGGAATAATAATTATCTAAAATATGAACTTCACACATGAGAGAGAAAGAGAGACAGAGAGAAAGAGAGAGAGAGAGAAAGAGAAAGAGGAGAGAGAGAGAGAGAGAGAGAGAGAGAGAGAGAGAGAGAGAGAGAGAGAAAGAGAGAGATCTAAATTAGATCAAGAAGACTTCCAGAGGAAATGGGAGCAAAAATACATGAGATCTGAGCTCTGAGAAGACTTATGGTTATCACATGAAGATGACCCAACATGCATTTTCAAGAGTGTGATTTCTTAATAAAATTTGTTAAGAACATTTTTAAGTGGCTGGCTATCAAGCATGCAGGTATTAAAAACAAGAAACAAGGATGCCTCCTCCAATGATATTTTATACTTTTTTAAAGAATGTCATTAAATTTTGAAAGGTCTCTATGCAGCAAGTTTAAAGTACTTTTGGTGCTGGCCCCACCCCCAGGGCATGCTGAGAAGGGAATTGAGAATGGGCGGTGTCCTGCGTCTGTAATCCAAGCTCTTGGGGGGCTGTAAACAGGCGGATCACTACCAGTCGATCTAGTAGAGAGACCCTGAACACCTTGTAGACCCTTCGGTAAAATACAAAAAGATAAATAAATGATTAAATAAATAAAGTACTTTTGTCTTAGTTTCACAATAAGAAAGAAAAATAAATTCTCATAAAATGGTAATATTTAAAATCTTTTCATTTCTTTTGATAATAGCTTTTACAGATAAATATAGTATGCTTGTACTGCATAAAATTAAATACATTCCTTGCTTTAGCTTTTAAGTGCTTAACATAAGTACGTTAATTAAAACTTTATTATCAGATTTTCTGTAGAGGTTGTCCTTTCTAGCATCTAAACTGCTACTTTGCTGCTACTAACTATTTTGATGCTGCTAACTTTTTCAGTTCTTATTATTTAAAAGGAGATATTCTGCAGTTGCAGTGTGTAGTGATTTCTCTAACTTTATCTTTGACTTTTCAACTTCATTGCATTAAGCTGATGTCTCACTCTTCTTTGAGATTTTCTTCATTTGAGTCTAACTTCCTTTAAAGGTCTTTTATTAATGTAATTATATTAATTAATATTAATCATGTTGATTAATATTAATTATGTTTATTAATATTAATTAAATCATTAATTAAATAATATTAGTTATTCTATATCAAGGGTCCTTTTCTGCTTTCTTCTTACCTTTTCAAAATTAAGCAATTTTCTGCTTCTACTACATACCCACTCTAACTTTCTTGAGTTCTCATTCTACTTTATGCTTAAATGAAAGTAAACTTTCAAATTTATGTCACCATAGCAGAAGCCACAAACCTCCTCAGGTTTCAGATGACATAGTTTTATATTACAATGTTTATTCAACCATTTTCACTGGTAACCAGATTAATCCTGTAACTCCAAAGCCAAGTACTTGATCTTCCTTGAACCTGGTCTTCCCAAGATTTTCCCATCTAAAACACATATCCAGTTTTGCAAGTGCTTGGACCAAAGCCCTGACCTATTGGGCTATCTCTTTCACGTATTTATTCTTACAACTACTTTATATGTTTCTATGATATGAACATTATAAAAATAGTCTAAGCACCTTTCTTCGCCTCCATTATTATTAGCCTGAGACAAGACACCCTCATCCCTAGATCCCCTCTCATTTTGTATAATTTGTGTTCAGTACAGCTGCCATAGTGATCTTCTAAGAGTAACTCAGACTGTATTGCTCTCCACTCAGGTTTCTTGAGTAGCTTTCTGTCTTACTCAGACTAAGTGGCAAAACCTGTGCCAGAGTTAACAGTACTTGATGGGCCCCTCATTCCATGTCTGCTAGGTTGTAGCTCCATTAGCCATTATCTTTCCACACACTACACACTACCCTGCTCTGCTTTGTTAAAAGATACTAAGCACTGTTACACTGAGCTACATCTCTGTTTCTATTTTGTTTGTAATATTTTGTTTGAAATTTTAAGACAGGGTCTTGCTAAATGCCCCAAGCTCCAACTTATGCTCTTTCTGCCTTAGCCACCCAGAGTGTTGAGATAGCTTATAGGTGTGTGAGAATACATCCACATTTTCCTCCTTTTTCATTGTTTTCCATTCCAGATCAGTAATCTGCTAAACTTTTTTTATTTTCTCTTCTGAAAAAGAAAAAGGGAAAGGAGAAAGAAGAGGGAGAAATAAGTCATATTATGAAGTCTGGTTTATATTTCACAGGCTTCAGCAATTATTTGTACTTTTGAGAATTTTCATGATATCTAATATTATTATTATGAACATATCTGGCTCCACTTATTATTTGTATTAAAGATTTTTGTTTTTGATATCTTGTGTTGTAAAAAATATCTATTTGTCAAGTTTAGTATTAACTTTGTTAGCACTTATTTCATCATTTCCAAAATAATTGTGACCGCTTGTTGAAGTTAGTGGATACAGTTTACTTCTTAAACACAAATATATTTAGTCATAGGAAGTGAGACTTTTTAAAAAGTTGCAAATATTTTGAAAGAAAATAAGATAAACATATAATTAAACATACAAATCTCATGTGTGATGTATATAATTATTATCATACAAAATAAAGTTTCAGAGTCACATTTACATAGGTTGTGAAACATAAAGATATAGTTGACGAAATAACTTTACCTCCAGTATAATTTTTTTCTTATACTCCACAAAAGATATGAGCAGAGAAACTTCAAGTTTATAAAACTAGGCCAGCATTTTTCCAAACTCAGCTTTTCCTTCAGTTCATTTAATCTTCTGACAAAGGTAAAAATAGTAAGAGAAACATAGACAGTCAGAGACAGAGATGGAGAGAGATGGAGACAGAGACAGAGACAGAGGCAGAGACAGAGGCAGAGGCAGAGACAGAGATAGCTAATGTATCTTCCCCCCAAAAGTATAGAAAAGTTGGTATAGTGATTAACAGTATAGAATTTGGAGCAAAATGCTTGGGTTTAAGTATTAGCCTCAGCCCTTGCCATTTCTTGTTTGGTTAGGATGATTGTAATGTCTTGCCTACACTTTCCAAGCTATGAAATAAATATATTCACAGAAAATACATGCTAAGACTATTTATAAGATTAAAAATCTTAATGTTTGGATACGTGCCTGGTTTATAAGTGCTAAATAAGAGTTTGATAACTAAGTTGGAAGGGAAAATGCAGTTTTCTGTGAATCTGAAAGTTTCATACTCAAGAATTCAAAGATATATGGGAAAAAATCATTGTATGAACCATGTACAATTGCAGTGATCTTTCTTGTCACTATTCTCTCAAATAACAAACTATAACTACTGCTTATATAATATATATGTAATACCAGCTATTTTAAATAATCCAAATTTTTAAAAAATTTGTAAGAGGGGACAAGCCAAATAGCTCAGTAGATTAAAGCACCTGCAAGCAAGTGTAGGGGCCAAGGAATTGATCCCCAAGTCTGCCGTGCTGTCCCTGCCCCCAGGACACACTGAGATGGCAATTGAGACTGGGCATGGTGGCACACACCTGTAATCCCAGCTCTTGGGAGGTATAAACAGCAGGATCACTACAAGTCGCATCTATTAGTGAGCCCCTGAACACCATGTAGACCCTTCCCTAAAATACAAAACAAAAAAAAATTTTAGAGGATATGGTTATAGTCAAATGCTACATTGTTTTGTCTAAGGGACTGGAGCATCTGCAGACTTTTATGTGGAGTATTATTGCTGAAGCAATCCCCATGGGACTATGATATCAAATGTAGATATAGCCTATTAATATAAATTTCAGTGTTCAAGATTCATAAAATAAAGATAGTGCCTAGGTAGAGAACATTTAGTTCAAGTAGATAAACTTCTCTCTTCTTTTTAGCATTTATAGCTTTCTAATTTATACCATGTTGAATAGAAATCATGTTTTAATACATTCATCATGAAGAAAAGTTCATACCTACATTTAACTGTGTTTTCTTTCCAACAGCATTTGCAGAGTTGTGGGGTGGAGGGAAGGTGGAGCCTAGGGAGAGAGAGAGACAGAGAAGCAGGAGACAGAGACAGAGACATAGATGAGAGATTGTGGAAAATTAGTTTTAGGACCTTTTCATGAAGAATTTCAGAAACTAGATACTTGCAAGTTTTAATGTACAAGCTGATTGAAGAAAATTCTTGTGATAGGTGTCTTCATTTAATTAGATGAAGTGAATTCTATAATTTAAATTTAGTTTATTAGTTTATTATATAACTAAATTTATTTTATTATATAGTTTATTATATAACTAAATTTATATGTTTAAATTATGTAATTTAATTTTATTTAAATTACCATTTAATATATTCCTATTGTCTCATTACAGAAATATATATATATCAGCATGTCCTAGTAATTGTCCCTGAATTAAAACTTTGAAGATTTTTTACATTCCAGGAATTAGGAAGGAGGTAAAATACATCTTTATTTGTAGACAATTACCTTTCTGCTCTACTTTCTAATTTTTTTCATAAAAACATAGAAAATATTAATATTCAAATAGAAATAAATGCTAGCATCTTCAGAAGAAAGTAAAATCAAGTTTTGCTTCTCTGATAAATAACAACAGATATGCTCAAAAAGTTTTATTAGTACACTTTTGCAGTACACAACGTTTGCATTTCTGCGAGGAGCTGGTACTTTTACATAACTCATCTTAAAGTTTCATTGCCTTCTTCTCCCAGTCCTCCCCCTTTCCATCTCTCGATCCTCTTCCCTTTCAAGAACAATCTCTCCCTGCTGCCTGTTTTCTAACTTTATTTTGATCTTTATTTTTGTTTTTGAGTTATTCGTAACAAAGGAACCATACAATAGACATTTAAGCTTGCAAGTCTAATTTATTTCACTTAACATGAAGGTCTCATGGTGCATGTGTTTTCCTGGGAGTGACTTATTTATCGTTCTTTGTGACAGGATGGTACTCCTTATGTGTAAGAACTGCATTTTCTTTACTCATTTGCTGATGGACATGAAGCAGTGGGGGGGCTATAGCATGCATGCTGAAGCAGCTGTTTGCCCCATGAAGAGCTCTAAAAGCTTTCCTATCACTGACAGAGTTGGCCTCCATACCTAGCTACTATGAATTGTGTTGCCATAAACACGAGTAAACATGTGTCATGGATATGTTATAAGCATATGATATATTTAACTCTTTGGAGAAAATATATGGAAGGGGATAGTTTGGTTGAATGGAATTTCTAGTATTAATTTTTTGAGGACCTTCCATATTGATTTCCATAGTGGTTGTACTAGTTCAATAACTCTTGGTACTTTTAATAACAAATGTGTATAAGTTTTAGACACTACAGTGTTGAGATAAAAACTATTCAAAGATAGCTGCTTATGACTTTGCTGTATGAAAAAACAACTCTAAGCAGGTAATATCTTTTCAGATATAAAAGTTAAGACTAATCTCTTTAATACTATTTGCTCATATAATAAAGTCCAGAGTGTTTTTCTTTCAAAGTTATGTTCAGTTCATATCATCATGAATTTTTCTTTTTACTTTTTTCAATAAGGCAAGGCAATGAAAGCAATTCAATTCTTTACTTCCATAGCAATTGAATAATTTAATTTACCACTACTGTGAAAACCATCTCCATTATCCCCTTGCTAAACTTGTTAGGCCCTTTTATGAGTTCATGTCTCTGTGCCTTGGGGTGTCCAGAGCACATTAAAAATGCCCATGCATTCTTGACCAGTCTCTCATTAAGATTCCATCCCAGTGCTGAACCAAGGTCAGTCCTGTGATTATTGCAGAAGGCTGTGCCCGTACTAAGCTTGGCCTTTAAGAGAACCAAATTTTTTCATTTTAATTTCTTGCTCTTGACACACATATTTTTGGGGCACTCTCCTGTAGATCCCATCTGCCATGATATCAGAAGCTTTGGTCCCTACTTGGGTTATGTGGAAAGGAGTAGGAGCTCTATCTGAATGTCTCAGATGATCTTCAAGCCAAAAGTAGGTATCTAGTGCTGTCTGTCTTCACCAGCCTAGACAAATGGCACATCCTAGCCTTTTGCCTGCACAGCATAGCAATACAGTTGAGCCTATTCAATGCACACCATCAGAGAAATAGTAAAAGAGTTATTATAAGTCACTTAACTTTGGAGTACAAAAACGAGAGCCAATATAATATACTTCTACATCCTCTAAGGTAGATTTGAACTTGGCCCAATTTAGGAATAGAACAAGTAGTTTTGGTAGTTTGTTTCAATTATCCTTGTATTTACATCCAGATTGTAACTTATTGAAGGGTACAGATGTGGCTTCCTTTTTTAAAAGCATGTGTCCCCAAAGGTATTAGCACATCACTAGATACAGTGAGACTCAGATTACCTGAAGTTGCTGATTGAACTATGATATAATACAGATGCAAACACCAAATCTTTTGAAACAAGACTTAAAAATGTGGATTAATGCATATTAATAAAAAATTTAGAAAAAGATTGCCCATGTCTATATAGGAATTTAATTTGACTTATCTCATTAAGGAACCTGATAGTTTTGTCTTTGTAAATTCAATCCAAAGCACCATGTTTTCTTAGTTGTTTGTTATAAATCAACACTTTATACCTGGGCTTGTGAGAAAACACCAGCTTGCAGGGAAAGGGAAATTATTCTCTGTATCAATAATAAATAAATAAATTCAGTAAGTAGGGGAAAAAGAAAATGAGATGGTCTATACTGTAAATGCAAAAGTGAGCACAATTTTCTCCTACCTTTTAGTATGTGTTTCGCACGTACTTGGTTGGGAAACTAATTGCTATATCCATTCAGTCATACCCAAGACAGATATTAGAGTAACAGTACTGAAGCACCCTGCATTTGACAAATACAATGCCAGTATGCATGTCTATTTCTGAGCCAGGAATTTTTAAAGATTTAAATGACCTTAAAATGCGAGGGATTTTAACTTTTCAATTCCAAGTCTACTTTTAAGACTCCTTTCTTTCCTTTTACCATTGTCAAAAACTGCACCCATAGGCAAAAAATACATATCCAGCACACTTCAGTAATTTTCAAAATTCTTTTTCCTTGAGAATCAATCATCCCAGAAAATTTCTCTTTGTTCTTCTATTGTTTCCCAGAATTCATGTTTCTATGGATCAGAATTGTACTTAGAAAGAATAGGAGGTTAGGAAATAACTCAGAGTATAAGTGTATGTGTGTGGGAGGATGGAGAATTAATTCCCCTGCGCTCCAGATTTGGAAGCTGCACGTGTGCAAAATTTAAAGATAAATGTTCTTTATATGACGACACCTTTAAAAATATTTATTAATCGTTTCTACTCTTGAGAAATAGAGTCGATTCACAGGAAAACAAATACCACAGCATAAAGCTTTATTCGTCAAGTCATACAAACGATCTCTATTGTTCAAGTCCATTTTACATGTATAATGTCAAGAGTTTAAAGCGTAGCTGTTCATACTCACATCTATGCCTTTCTCAAGGGAAACACTTAAGTGAGAGTGGAGAGGTGAAGGAGAAGGAAAGAAGAAAAGGAGAGAGGAAGAGAGATGGGAAAAAAAAAAAAAAAACGAGAAAGAAAGGGAGTGAAAATACGTCTGGAGTATACAGTCTCATCCATCCCACGCTTTCGGGAGTCATGTCTAGCTTCTAACAAAGAGATGGCCATGGCATATGTTTTGAGCTCCGGACAGGCTGACATAGCCTGAGCAGGGCGCACACCTAAGGCCCCATCCTTCCAAGAGTGAGGACTTCCGATCCCGAGGGTACCTAGCGAGCGCTCACAGTGCTGGGCCCCGGAGAGGCTGCCACAGGTCCATGTGTGTGCAGTGGGGCGCTGGCGCATCAATCTGGGGAGAAGGGTGAGGGGATCCCGTCTGCCAGACTCATCTCCATCCCCTCGTTTCCTGGAGCCCTTGATGGGGGTGTGAGCGTGAACAGAGGCGGGCAGGTAGCTCTGGCGGTGAGTGATCAGGAGCAGGAGTGCAGGCGTGAGAAGAAGGGGGTGGTGACTCCAAATGCCCACCGGGCCCCGGCTGGGTGCAGACCCAGGGAGAGCTGCCGGAGGCTCCACGTTGTCCTCCACCAGCTGCTCCAGGATCCGCGTCCTCTTCCTTCCCCATCACGTACCTGGCCGGAGCGGCGGGACGGGGTGCGCGGCCCAGGGAAGCCCTCCGTGGTGGGACGGGTTGAGCCCAGCGTCGCCTCCGCCTCCTGTCGCCTCCGCGCCGGGCTCGCAGCGCGCGCTCCTCCTGCACCATGGAGCAATCCGGGGCAAACCTGCGGGCGCACGGCGAGCTTCCTACCGGGATCTCTGGCCTGGCGCCTTTTGGATGAATCACTGATGAGCCAGGATCCCCTACAGTCCGAGGTTGCCCCGAAAAACCCTGGCAGAAAAAGAGGATTCACGCGCGGTGCGAGAGCTCCAAGCCCTCTCCAGCTGCGCCTTCGCCCTCCTCTTCCTCCTCGCCGCTGGGTTTGTTTATATAGCATCTGGAAGCCGGGAGGCATCGCCCACACTCTCGGGGTCCCGCCCTCCCCTCGCGGGCTCGGAGCTCCGCACGTGGTCCTCACCAGCGTCGCCTCGCGCAGGGTCGGCGACGCCAGGGGGAGCGGGCGCCTCGCCCCGGCTCAGCCCCGGAGCCCGCGCCCACTCCCGAAGCCGGGCTCAGACCCGCGCCGCGCCGCCCGCCTTCCGTCCCTGTCCTGGGAAGAGGCGATTGGGAAACGCTGCCTGTTAGGGGCCCGTAATGCTCCTCTGGCTTCGCTGCGTTGCGGGAGAAGAATGGTAACATGAACAGCGGAGCGTGAAGGCGTCACCGAGCAGGGGCCAGATTGATGGGCAGCGCGCGCCGCGGAGGAGCTCGTTCCGGGGACCGCTCGGGGAAGGCGCGGCGCGGCGCCCGCACTTCCTGGCTGGACTCGCTGACATCTGTAGCCTGCTCAGCGCCAGGTTCCCGAGTCTCCAGCCTCTGCCTGAGCGGAGCGGTTGGGCAACACCGGAGGCTCCTGGAGTTTGCAGACCTCTATCCAAGCAGGAGTTCTGTCCTGGATACAGTGGCTCTGGATCCCCGTGGAGTCTGCCGGCTCCCGAGGGAGTTGAACTTGAGTTCAGGTGGGTTATCCCCAGGGTAGCTCTGGAGAAGCTGCTCGGGAAGACGGAAGGTGATGTGCCAATGTCAAAAGCGGACACTTTTCTTCCTGACACTCGCTGAAGACAAGTCAGTCACTCCCTGTCGATCGATCAATTCTGCCCTAAGCTGATCTTCCCCACCCCAGACCCCATCCTAAGTAGGGAGGGTGGGCAAAGGCGAACGCCAGAAAAAGCAGCTCTGAAGTATCTAGCATGCCATTGCCTTTCTCATAACTTATCATTAGTCTATAAAACGATCATATTTACTTCATTTCTTTGTATTAATGGAGGTCAATAGACTTAATGATTTTCTCAGTTGAGTCATTTATTTCTAAGCCAATAGATAATGCCTTCGTCATAGTTTTCTGGGGAAAAGTAACTGTGCGTTTATTCTGCAGATGGCCAACTCCCTCTGAATCGTGCAGATTGGTGCTGAGCACGCAACAAAAGTTTGTAGCTTCCCCTCAGTTTCTGGTGCTTCGCAGGGGAGAGGAAAGGACTTTGGCATTAAACTCAAGAAGCAGTCAGGGAGCCATCGCCTTTAACTTTTCTCCTCTGTTACCATTTGCCATGAAGAGGAAACAGAAGAGATTTCTGCAGATGACTTTATTATTCATGGTGGCTTTAATTTTCCTGCCCAATATTGGTCTCTGGTCTCTGTACAAGGATAAACACCTGGTGAAATCTGCAGAGCCTGGGGAACAGCAGGTAAGTACCTTCCACAGAAAACACCACAGGAGGATTGATTGGTAAAGCATGCACCCCTTTCGCAGGCAACATTTGGGATTTTTTTTTCTTTTTTTTTTTTTTTTTTTTTTTTTTTTTTTTTTTTTTTTTTTTTTGCAAGTCTTTAATGAGTTGCTTTTACAAGACTCTTGAGACTTTGGGGTTTGAGCAGGTACTTGTTTTAAGACTGCAGCCAATGGTGCAATGAAAGGTAAAATACATTGGAAAAGACAAGTAAAAGAGGTCACAAGAAGAAAAGATACTTCCTGTAATTTGTCTTAGGTTGATTGGGGTGGAAGAAGACGCCTAACAGTGTTAGATGGGGGCAGGTTTGGTGTAAGTTCAGTTACAGGTATCAGGTTTTGCCTTCTATCTTTCTTGTATGTCTGAATGATAGTAAAGTGGGTTTACTAAGTCGTGAAATGTTGAAAGATTTTAAACAGGGAAGTTACATGTTTCCATATTTTGGTGGTAATTTTTGCTAAGCAATGGCTTTTTATCTTGTAGAAACTTAAGTTTCTCTTTCCACTGTTGCTGACTGTGTGGTAGGGAACGACTATCCATTCAGTTGCACAGTCTGGTGATAACAGTTGGTTGCTGAAATCTATCATTTATATCTGTCACTCCATGTAGTATGGTATGTTTTCTTTGTACAGAGTATGCAACCTTTTAGTATGCATGTGCTTCATGTGTTAACATGGACCAAAACACCTATCTTTCTTAGTAAAGAAGAATGTAAAGTATGTTTCATCAAATATTGATGCAAATCAACATTGTTGAATTACTTTTTCATTAATAAATTGGACAGCTTTTGTAATTAAATTCTCAACAATAGAATTCAGCCTTCATGAAATTGATACAACACTTTTCCAGTTAGTCCTATGTCTCACCTTGGAATATTAATATTCTTAATTTCAAGGGTCATCACCCATGTACACAATGTACCTTCTACACATAGAAGGTGCTTGGCAAGTCCATTTCTAGGCAACAGCAATATGCATTAATGCCAATTGCTTATTTGTTCTTACCCTTAACAAAGTTTAATTTGCCTTTCCCCCCATGAGTGGTTTGTTGTAATGTATATGGAAGTCACTTGCTTTTTCACTATAAGAAATCATTACTAAAGTTTAAAGTTAGCTTGTGGATTTGCATGTTGAGGATGAATTATTGATATTTATCATTATTTCTAATAGGAATTTAAATTTGCTTTGAGGTATAGATGGTTTTATCAGTCTGCTGTGGGAGGAGAATGAAGGTGAACACTCTGAATGGGTAACTTTTTGGTTGTCCTATATGAATCAATTATTTCTCCAACTTTTGGTGTACAGCACTGTTTTACTAATAGTAGCAGTCAGTAAAATTATGTGTAAATTTTTCATTCCAATAATGATAAATAAGAAAAGCAAGCTTTTTTTCTTGAATTTTGCTAATTCAATTAACACTTACTAATTGATGTATATGCTGGCATAGCTAACATAGAGCACTAATTAATCTTATTAATGAGCTCTTTAAAACTTTCACATTGGCTTTATTGATTTTTTACCCTAATGAGAAAATTATTTGTCCAATGGCATCTAAAAAATAAAATGTAGTAATTCAACTCTGCCTCGTCATTAAAATCTTCAAAGCAGTTTCCTTGTTTTATGTTCTTTTATACTTCAAATGAGACTTAATTTTCAGTATTAAAGTGTTGGGCATAAAAGGCATATGTGGCAAAAGCAGCAGCTGCTCTTCAAAGTTTACAGCTAAAAGATTCAGGTTAATGGATATCTTGTGTAACACTCCTTCAGAAAAGTTTTGAAACCAAGAGATGAAGAAAATGTAGTCTCAAATCCTAACAAGACTATTGATCACATGTGCACCTAAAAAATGTTTCACAACTACTACTTTCTAACAGATAAAAATTCAAGTAGTTATGCCCACATCATTACATAAGTTTCGGATGAATCAAGTCATTAACATATTAAGTAAAAGTGACTTACGTGAATTAATCCTGTTAAATAGTATGATGTAATATTTTGCTTATGTATCCATATTTCAATATAAATACCTTGGCTAGATACATAGATTTTCAATCCTGGCATAAAAATTGACTGTTGTGTAATGTGTGGTTTAAATCAAGCAACTTATTTCAAAATGGATCTTATTGACTAATTAGTGAATGATCTTGAGAAGCTGTCTTTTCTATGTTTATCTCCAAGTTGTAAATACCCGAAGAGAAAGATTATGTGATGATGGAGGTATTGACAGCAATAAGCGCTAAAGCTATTCAAAAAGTGTCATATCCCCATGGGAGCAATCTGTTTTTATAGCTGGTTGCATGAAACAACCAGTGGTTCTGGTTCTAAGTGTGGCGTGCTAGTAGTTACAGGAGTGGAAATGCCTTTTTAAAGAATTTTTCAGTATCAGTGAGCTAAAAGGAAACAATTTAATTTAGGAAGTTCAAACTTATGAAATGACTATAACATTTTAAAGATAATTTATGTTTTAACAGATCACATCATTAATACTTTTATAGTTATTGTTCACTACATATATTTATAATATAATGTGAAATATGTTACAAGGAGAAAAGATAAATATTGCAGAAAATTGTGTGTGTTTTCACAAAGTTTATTATGTGGAAGCGTTTTTTCTCTCATTTAGTGTGCTATTCCAAAATAATTATTGGTATTGAATGGCTCTATTATTGGTGTAGTATTTTGGATAACTGTGTATAACTTGTATACATTTGTTGCATCTATGATGCAAAACAGGCAAAAAAAAAGTATCAGCCTTCAAATCACTTATTTAAGGATTTTTCCTTCATAAAGTCAAAAAAGAATCATAAGATAGTTTTGATAATATAATGCAATCAAAATTTTTCTATGATTCTTTTAGTTGCCTAAATATTTCAAAATTAAAATCAGATCACTGACATCAATGTTAGTTTTAGAGATTTTTAAGGTTTCATAAAATTTAAAATATTTTATAGTATTTATTTATGTTATTAAAGCATTAAAATGTTGCTTTCAGATGATTTAGAGTTGTCTTTTTGTTGCTGGGATAGATATTTTCTTTCTTTCACTTAGAGGTTTATATATTTAAAATATTCCATTGATGACAAATAAGATATTTTACTAAGAATGATTGCTGTATGATTTTTGGGTGACTTTTAATTCATTATTGAAACTAATATTTGTTTTTGTTCTTTGGTTTTAGCTGCACTTGAAGTAATTCACAGTTATATATTTAAGTGATTAAAGTCTTAAGTAAACTATTGAATAGGATGATATATAGAAAAATGCAGTAATTTAGAACAAAAGTCCTATATCTAGTATTACTGTATTTGTCATCCTAACTACTTATTCCAATATACCTAGAAAAATACATCTGAATAGTCTTTTTTCTTAAATACATTAAATTATCCAAATTATTAACATTAAAAGGAAGCTATAATAATGGTTTAAGAACTAGTTTGGAAACAAAATATATTACCTGGTATTCATTGAATGAAGAATATTTGTAAATTGAAATAAAAGTAGGCATCAAAATTGTCTTACATCAGACACACCTAAAAATTGTCTAGATTGCTTTAGGAGTTTATGTTTGTCCTAGAATTTTTCTAACACATTGAAACAGTAGCTACTATGAGTCAGTTTGGACTTATGTAACTTTTTTTCTCAGTATTCTGAATTTCTAGTTATAAAATAGAATAATTCATGCCTATCACATAGTAATATATATGAAGTTCTGAGATAGCCTAACTAGAACATAGAAAATATTGTGAAGTGCTACTTTGGTGTTAGTCTAACCCACGTGTAAATCGTGCTTGACAGTGTATGTGGTAACTTTCATTTGAAAAAAGACAAAATGTCCAGAAAGAGATTCCTAAGCATTTCTAATTCTTCTGTGGTTAATGTTATCTCTACTTCTTGGGGTGTCTTCCTCTTCACTGGTTAAATTAAGTTTTCTATGGCATTTTATACTAGTTTTATAGTATAAAGAAGTTGGGGAATTGGTTTCCATTGTAAGCAAACTGTCTTGTACTTTCTTTTGTAATGCTCATCACTAAAACTATAGTGTGTTCTTCTTTCAGCTGATATGTTAGATGTTGGAAGAGCTAAAAATAAGGGGAAAATTTCTTTTCTGCATGGAACATAGTGTATTCTTAACAAACATCACCTGTGAAGTGATGCATTAGTTTGAGCCATCCTATTCTTAATTAGCTATAATGGAGAATTTAAATTAGGGTTTTAAAGGACCCTTTCTTGAATTTATGGAAAATCCATTCAGAATCACTACAGCATGGCACCACACAGACTACTGTAACAAGCGCCTTGCTTGTTTGCAGTGACCTAGTAGATCACTACATGATTAGTTCATCACACTGCCCCTGGGAGATGGAGTCTGACACTGACGTCTGTTCACAATCTGGTAAAGAATGAGATAGTTTCTCTTTCCCCCTATTCATTTCTGAGTTAAACAAGTTGCGGTGAATCAATTAGCCCCCTATAAGTTTTGCCTTTAAAGGAGCGGAATCAGGATGGAACATACAGGGGAAGAAGGTAAGACAAGTTGGGTGATTTAAATGGGATAGATTAAATAATGATTTCTTTGTTTAAGAAATGTTTGTCAAGAATACCTATGATAACATTTAGGAGTTTGCTCCTTAAATATTTTTACACAAGTGAAAGTCAATCTTAGAGAAGACATAAAACAAAGACATTCTGCCATGTAAGAGGTACAAGGAACCTTAAAATCAGATATGGGTATGCTTGTTGTTCAGTCTTTTCCATCTCTCCCTTTCTTGAAGTGATGTGAAGAGTTCAAGGGCAAAGTTTTGTTTTGATTTTTTTTTGCTGTACCAGGGATTAAACTCCAGACCTTGTGCTTGCCAGGCAAGCGCTTATGCCACTGAGCTATCTCTCTGGCCCCAAGGGCAGTTTTTCAGATCCTTAAAATTATCTGAGAAGATCATGTTGTTTTATTTCTTTGTATTTGCATATATACTTATAAATGTACTGTCATGGAACTTACAGTGGAAAGATGCAAAATAACAGAAGGTTCTGAAAGTGATAATAAAGACGAACTGTCCTAGACCCATGCCTTTATTTATCAAGGAAAATTAAAGGCACCCAACTATTGCTTTTCCATTGCATTTTTAACTTCTAGAACTTCTTTCCTTTTTTCCATCATCTAGAATGGAATCTGATGTGCAATTTCAATGTTAGTAATGGAATTCTAAGAAAAAGTATGGAAAAAGAGAAAGTGTAACTGTCTGTAGGCATGCTTCCATCCACTTAGCTACTGTGAAAAACAAAAGGATTCAGCTTATTAGAGTCTCATTGAGTATAAATAAGACAACTTAGAACTATATTGTAATACAGTGAACATAATTGCAGCTGCCCTAAAGTATGGAAGCAGCTACCTACTGCCTTTTGTAGGAGTGGTGGTTTGCCCATGAGGTCTAAGAAAGCTAGTTTTACATTGATTCAAATACCCAAGTCCTCATAGAATGTTAGTTCAATATGTGCAGTCTAGAAAGCCGAGATAGTTATTATAATAAATTTGAATGTTTTTCTCATACTATAATGACCAAATTTTAAAATCCACTGCCTAAATTTAACATCTTTTCTCAGGAAGATCATCTCAAAGAACTGAGTTAAGGAGAAGCAGAAGTATCTCCGCAGTGTTTTGTTCCTTTTCAGTAGGTCGTTGTGTAAGGTTCCCAATTAAATATCTGGATTTGAATTCCGATTCTAGCATTTTTCACTTTGTGGTCTCTGATATCTCATGACTCTAGCCTAGACCAGCTTTCTTATGAGAAGTTGGTAATCTTTTTTAGTACTGTTGCAGTGAAGATTAAGCTTTCAACATCATGAACAGTGTATATTAAGGCCTAAGGGGTATGTATTATTGTTGAACATATTTTAAGTATTTACAGGCATACTGCCCTTAGCTATTGATATTTATTTACCAATAATTACAGGTGGTTTCTTTTTGCAGGCACTAGCCAGACAGAACAGCTGAGCAATATCATTGATGTGCTGAGTTCAGTAGAGAACACTTTTGTAGGACCATTTGTATCTGTATATACAAAATAGTTATGATAGATATACAGCTACTTTCTCTTAATTCAATGAGAAGAAAGATTTGTGGTAATAGTGTTTGGACAGGATATCATGTCTGCATCTAGTACTGTGAATAACCACTATGAAGACACCAATATGCAAGGCATTAATTATTGAAACTGTCCTAATTGTTTTTGAAACTGTCTCATTGCTATTTGTCTCTCAATAAAATTAATTTAAAAAAGAGAGAGAACACTTCTGAAGAAACAAATAAGATCTAGAAGTAAGAGGGCCTTTATCACATTCTTTGGTTTATTTGAGAAAATACATTAGGTCAATAATTTATTGTTAAATTTTACTCTTTGTTATGAAAGTGCTTTGAATTCTTTTTTGATATTTTGAAAACTGTCAAAAATTGAAGCTTATAATACAGGAAAAATATCAGAAGAAACATTTATTTGCTGTGACAAAAAGTATTTCCTATAAAAACAAAATCTGTGCCTCACATATAGGTATTTGTTTTCTTTTTTATACTATTTACTTGTAAGAATGGGAGACTTCTTTGTTTATGGGACTAATGAGAGTAATCTTAGTCCAACGATAAATTATTATTGATTATTCTGAATAAATAAGTGTGTAAAAGACAGTAGAAACTATCAAAATAATGCAGTTCCTTTATGAAATTCCTCTTCTCTTCATTAGAGTTAGAGAACAGACAAATATTCACTGTGGCCTCTGAATTTTCTAGTCCATTGGAGAGATGTAACTTGAATTCATGAGAGAAATAAATTCTAAACTATAAATTTCTCTTACATTTTGGTGAATATTCAGAAATGAGTAAATGAAACAACCCTGGCACATATTACATAGGCCTTCCTTTTTATAGGGATAAATAATAGTAAACTGCTTCTTATTTAAAAAATTGAATAACTTAAGGGAATTGTGGATATTTTAAGCTCACAGGTTTACTTCATCCTTTACAGAAATACATCGTGTGCTTTTTGGCAAGTCAGTTAACCATTTATGAATCTCAGTTCCTCGGATGGAAACAAACACTGCTTCATAAAAATGTATCCAAGCAAACTAATTGGTTTTATGTATGCAAGTATATTGGATATGGAAAATATTTAAGGGAAATAACACATAGTAGTCTGTAATTTTTTCTGATTACTTACAATATTCATTATACATACAAGATAAGCTTCAATATTCTATTAACCCAATGAAGGTATAATAAAACATATCAGTTATATCACCATCAATTCATCTGTTTATTGTTAATAAAATATTTATTGGATATACAATTTGTACATAATATTGTATTAAACCCTGAAGGAAATAAATGATGTAGCCGTAAATCTGTTTTCAATTAACTTACTGTCTATTAGTTTTAAAAGGCACATACACACCTATCATGTAGGAATAGATTACACTGTTTTATACGAAATACAATACTCAAACTGTTCAGAGTTATGTTATATGTTATATCTATATGTGGCCCTATTCCAAGTAATTTCTGTGTACTTACTAGCTTAATCCTCCTAACAATTCATTGCAATAACTTCTATCTCTGTTCAGACCAAAATGAAAACACAAGGAAAATATCTGGACTCATGTGGTCTAAATTCATAGAAAGAGAAAATGCAGAACAGATTTAAGACACACAGTTTAAAACAAAAGATGGCTTTGATATGTTGGGTTTGGCATTTTGACCTTAGCACTTTCTTCGTTATAGCTATCTGCATTTGAAGAAGTATAAATAAAGTGGCAATATATTAAATTCAAAGCTCAAATATAGAGCTCAAATTCACATTTTTAAGATCAATATATATTCGTCTAAATTTCAGGTTCTAGGAAGTAGATGCAAGAGAATTCAGAAGACAGTCGATATACCAAGAATCAAGGTGCAATTTCCAAGGAAAGTGGAGATGCTCAAGAGAAATAAATCAAAAATAACAGTAGAAAGTTGCTATGATATAAAAGATAAACTTAGAATATGTGTTTATAATAGCTTTGAAGGGAAGAATAGCCTGAGATATTTTTCCTATGTAGCTATCTTACCACTTTGGAGAGATAATTAAAAACTTGTGAAATAATCTGTAAGGTACAAATTTATATTGCAAGATAACATGTGCTACCTTGCTAGATGGTAGATAAGCAATTGCACTGGTATTACTCTAACTATAATCCTATAATAAGGACTGACAACTGTAAAACAGAATGGAGATGTCAGAAAACTGTGGAACCCCCTTATTCGGAAGGCAATCGTGGATTTTTGTAAAAAGTTATTACAGACAACGTCCACATATACAAAGTTAAAGGACAACAGCAAGATTATAATAATTAGTTTAAAAAGTGGAATCTAATGGGAGAGTGGCGGCATTCTATCAAAAGAATGGGAGGACAGTTGTATTTATTTGCAAGGAATCTCAAGGTTACATATTGATAATAATAGCAATAACATGATTGTAATGAAAGCAATCATAAAAGTAGTAATAAAAATGAATTTATAACAGCAAATTTCACCTTACATTTATTGATCTCCTCACATGGATCATATACCAAATTCAACTATTCTTAAATCTTCACAACAAAGCCATGTAATGTGTCGTATTGTTCTACTGTGTTACAAATAAGAAAATTGTTAAAAGCTTGTCAATATCATACAGTGAGCATTCTACCAATATCAAGTCTTAAGACAATGTGAATTTCACTATATAATAAAACCCAACTGGAAATGACCTGCATCCCTGACATGCCATGCTGCCCCTCCACCAGGGTGCATTGAGACAGTGATGAGACAGGGTGTGGTGAGGCACGCCTGTGATCACTTCACGTAGGAAACTGAAAGGAGGAGGATCACTATGGATCTGAACTGTGTAATGAGACACTGCAGACCTTGTACTAAATACCTGAATTCTTTTTTAAAGACATACCCTACATCATAGGAACATAAGAAATTCGATAACTCAACTGTGAAAGGCAATATGCACAGTTGCTGCTGTGATGGAGATTAGAGCCCGACTTCCTAATTCTGGCTTCATTTCTACTACTTAACTACCCATGTAACCTCAGGCAAGTTGCTTATCTTTTCTAGGCCTGAGCTTTTTCATTTCCAAAGTAGCTATGAAAATATTGCCCACTTGATTGATTGATATCAGGCTTCAGTAATTTCATGTGCATAAAATGCTTAGAAAACTGTAGTGTACTTACTAAGTCACTTTATATGTCTTTTATTCCATTAGCATTTTGGAATTGTACTAACCTGGGATTGGAGAAAGAGGGAAATCACTTTTCTTCATCTTTTCTTTGGTGACCTATCACAAATATGATTGCCATTTTGGATACTTTTTTGTGTTTTTTAAAGGATTTTTACAAAGAATTTTTCAGCACTTTTATCTTCTTTTCTCCCATTTTTGTCGTTCAGTAGCTCATATAAAAATGATGTAGTACTCAGTTTAGAAGGATTTATTTATTTATTTATTTATTTACAACTTGAGCAGAGGAATCATCCAGCCCTGAAAGTCACTGCAAACTAGATTTGAACAGAGAATTAAGTTCCTCCCAGAATATACAATCAGTAGCTAATCTATTTTGGTAACCCCTCCCATAGCTTTAGTTCTGTTCTCATGTGAACTTGGTATGAATTTCTGAATGTATATTCTCCCTCAGGAAATTAAAAACAATATCTTCTAAATTGATAGTTCACTCGGTCTAACCTCCCAAAGAGGATTAACTGAAAATGTTTTTGAAGTCAAAAAGTTATTACTTTATAGGACTTCAGTTTTAACCTTATTGTTCTAGTTTCTTCCAAGAGGAAGAGAGGATTTAAAATTTGAAGAATGCTGGTGATGGAGAGACTTGTTGAGAAGTTGAAAAGGGACGTATGTTTTATTTCCTGTCCTGCTGTTTTCAAGAAAAGCCCTGGCTATACAACAGGATGGAAAAATAGACCGTGAAAGAAGATGAGCGTTCGGTTCCCCAGCTGAGAATATTTTATTCATTTTCATACAGCCTGTAGAACAATGGTCAGGTTAACAATCATGAAATGAGGTTTTCCTCCCTTTCACTTATGGTGAAAGTTAATTTTCCTTTCACAAGTTGAAGGAAATTTCATGCTTCGGAAGGTTCTTGCAATTCCAAAACCAAGATCTGGAAGTCTAATATATGAACAAAGAGGGAAAGACAAGTGCTAGGGAAGCCTAAGGGGTAAATTTAAGAAAGTATACATGTTCAACTCTCCAATTTTTTACACTTTCTCTAGTACTATTGCCTGCTTTGATCATTTTGTTCTTCCATTTTTCCTTTAAGATTTTCCAGAAGAAAAAATATCTGGTAAGAAGAGATTTGGTCAGTAATAGGCCCAATTGTACTGCTTTCTGCTGCTGATTTCTGCCAGTTTATTGAAAGGAGCAGTTAATGCTTAATTTTTTCTCTCTTATTTTTATTTTTTTAACAATTTTTGACCAAATTTGCATGCTTATAGCTTTAATCTAACCAACTAAAAGACAACAAGATGCAATATAACAATCATTGTTGAATTCCTATAATTTTATTTAGTGAAATTCTGAATTGTTCCTAATGTTTATTATTTTTAATCTTTTTAAAAATATAAAGTGAATGCATAATATATTATCAATTGCAAAAATATTTTAGGAACTTGAGGCTCATTACAAACCAAGTTCAATTGAATCTAATTCTGTTTCCAGTTATTGAAATATGTGTGATGTGTGTAATATATTTTTAGTGCATGGCCTTTGCTATTGCTTTGTTTGTAATAGTTTCACTTTATTCCAAATTATCTGGCCAGAAAGTAAATATTGCTTATTTTTTTCACCTCAACAGAAACAATAGTGTATAAGTTCAAAATCCACATTACCACAGTGAAACCTAAACTATCCATAAATAGTCTACCTTTTCCTATTGAGCTCTTTGTCTTGTTTTCCGAAGCAACTATGCCCAAGCTTTTTCCACTCCTCAAATTTCCTGTGGAATCTTATTGTATCCAGCAGATGGGTTGGCTTAACTCTTGCTGAGAGTATGGGTCTTCATCCTGCAAGAGCCAAGACCTGGTGTCATCAAACCAGAAAAAGCACAAGCATTTGCGTGATGGCTTTCCCACTGTACTTAGTACCTGTTATTATGGAAAATGTTTATAGGTTTAAGATAAACATGGATCATAGATTTCTTTAGGAGCAACCACATAGTTTTCTTTTCTATTCTCTTTCATTAATTTTTAAGGTTTTGCTCTCTAATTTATCTTTCTGTCAGTAGTTAAACTGTTGTAGAGATTTGGAGAGGCCAAACCAAATCAAGAAAAATAGCTTTAAGTGCCACACAACATTCTCCTACTCTTTTGTTTCTTTCACCTCCTTTAAAAATAAAAGATGCATAAATTTCAGGCTTCCCACCTAGGTTGAAATCCAGTTCTCTTTAGCCTATATTAGTTTCTTTCACCAATATCATCATCAATCTTGAGAATTCAGTGTAAACTTCACACCAGAACTTGCACAAAGAAGATTAAAATATTTCAATAGCATTTCTATACAGATTGACTAGGGATCTAAAGGATAATACTTTGTGTATATTGAGTTACATAAACCATAGGCATCCTTGCCCTGCCCATAGCTTTACTTTGTCTGCTTTCCCTTACCCCAGGTCAACCATACTCTGAAATGTTAAATGAAAAATTCCATAATGATGAACAATTTTATAATTTTAAACTGTGGTTTTATAATTTTAAATTCCAAGTGGTTTGGTGAAAACTCATGTTGTGAGACCCTGTAGATCTTGTACTCAATACATTAAAAAATTCACATTAATCCTATTACTGGAAAAGATTTCACTAAAGGTTAATTGGAGCAAAAGACAAACTTCATCTGAAGGAAAGAAACATGGGAGACACAGAAGAGGACAACTGGCTTGGAAAGACAGGAAAGAAAACCAATACAAAAAAAAAAAAGAGTGAGTCTTTACTGGTAACCCTGCCTCGATGTGCAAACTCCAATGCCTCTACCCTCGTTGCCTCTCCCAGCAACCACTGTGAACAAGCATCCCTACCCCTGTCCTTCACAACCCTCATACTTAATGTAATTTTCCTAAAATTGTTATATTTGGGGATCTGTAATGTTATTATTTCTTATTCTACACTTTGTTGCTCAGTCATCTGTGATGAGTAGTAAATTTTATTTGGTGACTTCCAAGCCATTACTCTAATATGTATTTCTCTCCTAAAAATATGAATCACATAATTAACCTGAAATCTGGAGAGATGTGATGACAGAGGCAGAGCCTGGGATGATGTGGCCATAAAGAAGGCAACGTGAAGATGAGAACAGATTTTTGGCATGATGAGGTCACAAGCCAAGGAATTGAAGGGATGAGAATAGCCCCCAATCTGGGGGAAGCAAGGAAGCTCTCCTAAAGCATCTAGAATTACACCAGTTCAGACAACTCATTTGCAGATGTCTGGCCTCGAAAACCATGAGAAAATGTATTTCTGTTGTGTTAAGTGCATGATTTAAGACAATTTCTTATAGCAGTCAGAGGAAACTAAAGCATGTAGGAATTGCTTATAGTTTCTACTTTTTAGCTGAATCCTAGTATTATATGAGCACAAAGTAGACATCTGATTCATAGTTTCTTAAAAACGCAGTTTTACCTATAAATTGTCTTTAATATATTGACCATATTTAAGTTGAGCTAAGTAATTATCAAAAAGCTAATGTATGCCCAATATTGAAGTTTAAATCCATGTATTTACCAACTATATATGTAAGAAGGTAAGCTCTTGTCATAGTCATGAATTAATGTGCCCATGACATGTGTTTCTTTTCTCAACCACATCTTGTCTAAATATTGTCAAAACTTATGTGAAAGCTGAATTGATCTTGATGTTGAAAATCACAAGATTTCATCAAATACACAGTAATATGAGGTTTCTCGAGAAGGAAGATGTGACTCTAATAACTTTGCTGAAAAGCACAGATATTCACAATTGAGTCAGTGATATAACACAATATAAGCATCAAATCTGTTCTTTTTGTAATTATGGCAACATCTGCAGTGCAGACTTTATCATAAAATATGTAGGCACATATGTCTACCTTTAAATAGCAGCTATGATGATTTAGGAAAGGCTTATTTTTAAAACTTTACTAACCTAAAAAGTGGCAAAAAAATTGAGTTCATTAGTATAACCTACAAGGGAAATAAATAGCACACTTCAATAAAATGTTATGTTAATATATAGCAAGAGACTTATTTAATTTTGGTGCTTTAGAACTTATGACATCTATTAGTCTGATTTCTAGTGAAGATTTTCCTTTGATCAGCCTCTATATTTTGGGAAAAAAAGAAAAAATCTACCTTGACTTACCTGGATTCAGGTTTACTTTATTTTTTAAAAATGTATTTGGTTGTCGCAGGGACTCACTACGCAGCTCAGACTTGTGGTGATCCTCCTGCTTTCAGCCTCCTCGGTGCTGGGATTACAGGCATGCACCACCATGCCCTCAGTGCGGGGCTGACATGACATGTGATGCTGGGGTTTAGAACTGCAGTCCCTGTACTTGCCTAAGCTTGCTTAAGCAGGCGCTTTAGTTCACTGAGCTATCTCATCAGCCCTGGATTCATTTTAATGAGCAATGGTGTAGCAAGAAATTGGAAGCAAGAAAAGAATGGAAGAAAGTTCTGGGTAAAGCTTATGAGAGAGATAAGGAAAAAATTAGAGGGGCTTGAAAAGATATTTCAGGCTTTATTTGGTAGAGGGATATTAAATGTAGTGTCTTGGGGGAAATGTCTTACTGTTCTAGTAATTAAATGGTATTGTGTTTGATGAGATGATTGCAAAATGATCTTCATAATTCTAACTTACTTCAGCACATTAATTATATCTTCTCTGTTTGTACTAGTACTATGGCCAGCTTTGAATTTTTGAACTTTTCTTTCTGACATTTCCATCTGCCAGTTACCTACCTTTGCCCTTATTCATTCCAGCTACTTTTGTGCTTGTCGCCATAGTGTATTCAAATGATTTTCTAAGTTTATTGGCTGTATTCAGCTTTTAAAAGATGAGCAAAATGTAGGTAGTTATTTAAATCAGAGCTGCTACTTTAGTATTCTCAGCTCAGTGTCATCCCGTTGGTAAAAATGTCATCTACAAGTATTCTTGTAATTGAAAAAATGATAAATGCACGACACAGTATGTCATAACATTTGTATATTAAAACACAGTATTCTAGATGCAATTGCCTAATAAAAATATGACCAGTATGTGTGTATAAATGATTATGTGGAAATACTGGCATGCATTTTGAAGCAACTGACCTAACTTCAACACTAAAGAATTATTTCTCTTACATGTAATACTTACATCACATTAAATTGTTCATCTTCGTATCTCTAAGTCCATTTAAGTACCAGTGTCACCTACCTGTTCTGTGTGTCAGTGATCTTGTGTTAATGTTTTTACTCGTATGCTGTCTTTTATGCATACATGTAGAAATGTTAGTTTTCTGTGATTAGTTCATCATAACTCATAAATTTAAATCATGAGCTTTAACATTGTTTTTACTTTAAAGTAATCAGTAACTCATAATAGCTGCACATACTAGGGTGGCTGAGTGCTGGATCACAATGTAAGCATGTAGCTGCCCTGATGACATCTCACCTCCCTTTAGCCACTTCCTGCATTGACTTCCCATACTCTAGCAATCACTTATCTATATCAGATCTACGTTTTTCTAGCTTCTGATATGAGAGAGAACTTGAAACATTTGTCATCTTATATATGACTTATTTCACTTAACAAAATGTGCTCCTGTTTGATAGATTTTGCGTAGATGACAGGATTTAATTCTTTATCACTGAGTAATACTCCACTTGGTAAATGTATAAACCTTTTTCTGGTCCATTCATCTGCTAACAGGCGCATAAGCTGATTCCCTTTACTTTACTGATCAGATATACATATTCTGATAAAATATCTTTTAAAGATATCTGCTGGCGAGGTAGCTCAGCAAGCTTAGTGCCTGCTTAGGCAAGTGCAAGGACAAGGGTTCGATTTTCCACACCATGTGCCATGTAGGCCCTGGCCCTGGGCACGCTGAGATGGCCACAGAGACCAGGCGTGGTAGCACACACCTGTAATCCCAGCACTGGGGAGGCTGAACACTGGAGGATCACTGTGAGTCTGAGCTGCATAGTGAGGCTGTATCAAATATATAAATAATATCCTTTAAAGAATCCCATTTTAGCACAATTCTATCCAGGAATAGCAGTCAAATTTCTATGATAGATATTTGCTTTCTTAAGTGTAAAATAATAGCTTATGTTTTTCTCTGTTTTATTTTTGTTATTTAAAATTTAAATTAGGTAGGTTATTCCTCTTGATTTATGATTAATTATATCATATTACTATATTTCATTACTTACTGTGTGGAGTCTACTTTTTATTTTCTTGTGTACACCTAATTTTAAATGCTGTGTTCTCATCTGGTATGCATTATACTGAGAAAAATAGATCGACAATTTAAACTATCTGTAAAATGTTTCTATTTTCAGGTCTGATTGACTTCGAGTACACTAAAAGAGAATATTGAATAAGGTTTTTGTTTCTTGTTTTAGCAAATATTATTTTGTTTCCGCTTTATTAGATATAAAAATAAAGAATGTCCCTGACTATCAAAAAACATCACTTAGGGATTGTGAACGAGAATGATTTTTATTTAGTTCTTTACCATAAAGAACTAAAGTCATAAAGTTAAAGATAAAAGATAGTTTTTCCACTGTCTGTTGGTGGGTATTTGAAGTTGATGTGTATGTGCAGTTAGGCAAACATACACAAAAGATGGATCCTAAGTCCTCCCGGCATCAAACCAAAATGCTTCTAAGACTTTTCCTTGTTTTTGCTCCCATTAACACAGCTACAGATTTAGAAATTACTTTTCAAAGCTTTTAAGCGCCACTGATGCTCCCTTTAATTACCCTAAAATGACATGTGGTGGTCCACACTTGAATTTCAGGGTTGCTCCTTACAGCCACCTCACATGCAGCCTGGTAAGTCCTGCGTAGTGCTAAGTGAGCACAATCAGTGTCTAAGACCTGGTGTGTATTGTTACAAATAGCTTTCATTGCATCGGTGGCTAGGAAGACGGTACAAATGGCTTGTGTGGTTTCTAGTGGATTCTCAGCAATTTATTGTGGACTGGTGATTGATCATTTTCATGAATGTATGGTCAATTTACCAACATTGTTTATAATAATAAATATTCTCTAATAATAAAGTCTTGATTTTTAGCATCTTAAACTAATTTTAATTAATATGTTGAGTATGTGTTATATTTAGCTAGAATTTGTCAGAAAAGGTATTACTAGGATAAAGCCCTCACTTGGGTGTCAGGATGGCACCAGACTCAAACATAAAGCCATCTCAGGGAAGATAAGTTTATTCTGCCATCAACTATTACCTGTCTAAAAATCCTAATTATTCAAGAATTTCCAACAGTTATTCTTATTGATAACTTCTGTATGTTTCTGATTTTTTCTTTGCTTTATTCAGATATATATATTTTTATTTTCAATGTTACATAAACCTCGTTATTTATTGTGCTAAGGAGAAATTTCATTTTCATAGATTACTTCTTTTTTAGTGATACAGTCTAACTCACTGTAACAGACTTTTCTGTTGTTAAATTAGCCTTTATGTATGATGTCTACTATTAATCCTTAATGCTTTGAATAAACATGTGTTCCAATCTATTCAAAGAAATACATTCAGCTTTTCACATTGTTTTAAAATGTGCTCGTATATATTTTCCATATAACCACATTTCTATCATTCATATTGATCTTTATCTTCTAGAAATGCAACACTTTTGTGAAATTATGTCAATGAATATCTGAAAATACTGACCAGAATGTGCAACATATTTTGTGTATGCAAATATATAATATATCCATATTTGTGTACAAGTATACAGCATATTCATTTTATAAAAACTTTGCAAACATATTTTCATTCTTTTTTTTTTTCAGAACCTAAGATTGAACTCAGGCCCTTGTACTTGCCAGGGAAGCACTTATTCTACTGAGCCATCTCCAAGGCCCCTTCATTCTTTTTTTTTTCTCCATAATTTTATTGAGAAACAAATAGCAATGAGACAGTTTCAAATCAAATTGGTAGTACAGTTTCAATAATTAACACATTGCATACATTCTTCCTAGTGGTTAATTGCTGTAGAAGATGCAGACTTGAGATCTTATTTACAAACACCATTAGAACAAATCCCTCTATTCATTAAGAGAATGTAACTATATATCTATCCTAACCACTTAGAATACACAGATACCAAATGGACATTCATCTGTATCCCCTTTTTTGTTAAATTTCATCATTTAAATATTCCCTTCATTCTTTATGGATTGAGAAACTACTTTTTTGGGGAAAAATGACTTGATTTAGTTACTAAAGTTAGGTTTTAGCAATATACACATATTTTCAGGATTTGGGATAACACTTGGAGGCCAGTTTGTAGGCAGATGTATAGTGTATAAATTTAATGCTCATATTTCAGTGAGTTCTATGGTTCTAAATATTTTAAGCCAAATCTATGTTTCCTTATCTAAAAAATTCTTTGCAATTCAAGATGGACAAACCATTTTATCTAATCATAACTCAAGTGACAAAGGTAAACTGTTACTTACTAACACAACATAATGACTTCACATTCCTGCCTGAACTTAATTCAGGTCTTAGTATTCCTAAAGCTAGTGGACTTTTCTTTTTCATTACTATGCAATGTTATTTGTTTCTTTGGCTGTGTCACACTGGAGCCTGGATAAACAGGTCTGGTAGAACCCTTCGTTTGTAGGAAAATGAACATAGTAAAAAGTGTAGACTTGTCTCTAGCAGTCCATTCACTGAGAGCATAAACTATGTACAGATTAATAAATTTTGCACTTAGTTCACACTTACATTAGTATTTCATAATAGAGTGGCACTCATCCTACAAAAAGACACATATGTTGCTTGAAAACATGTCTCCACAATCATGAAGATGGGTCTCCTAGTCACTGGCAAAGGCAGGAGGGACAATGGCAGGGGAATGAGTCAGACATATTTACAGAAAGGACTCAAGACTGTGTTTATAGAGCAGTGGGATGAACAAGGGCAGAGCTCCTTATTTTCACTGCTTATGGTTTTCTCCCACTGTCAAATGGAGTTACTTGACACCATCAGAACAGAACACTTGAACATCTGGGTAGAAGCTACTCCACTTCCTAGGAGTTCACAGAATGAGGAGCAGCAGAACTAAAGACAACGCTTAGTGTCACAACCTACAAAAAACGATATCTGAATGCTTCTCTTAGCCGTTATCTTTGCATTTCCATTTTGTAATATTTATAAACACATTATTTAGAGATTGCAATGAACTTTGAAAGGATTTATGAGGTCATGTGCACATTTTCTAATAAATTTTCAATGATTTTTCTGCAAGAATAGAATATAGTACTATATTTTTTTTGAGAGAGAGAGAGATAGATAGATAGAGAGAGAGAGAGAGAGAGAGAGAGAGAGAGAGTGAGTGGTGTGTGTGTGTGGCCAGCTCAGCCCACCAGGGGGCGGGGCTGGCTGGCATGTGG
>NW_004524697.1:5325435-5332254 GCF_000260255.1 Octodon degus | reverse complement strand
TCAGCCCACCAGGGGGCGGGGCTGGCTGGCATGTGGTGCTGGGGGATTGAACCGTGGTCCCTGATGCTTTGCTAAGCTTGTTCTAAGTAGGTGCTCTAGACCACTGAGCCATCTCTCCAGCCCAGAATATAGTACTATAATATATAAATAATAAGTATTATAGGAAAAAGAACTTCTCTCTAAATTCCACTAGAATTTTTCATTGTTGTATGGGTGTGTATGTATATGTGTGTGGTGTTTGCATCCATGTGCCTTGTATGTACATGGGTGATGATTTTGCTTAACCCATTATTATTAAGCAAGTGTCAAGCCATAGACGTTGTGCATTTTTATTTAATGTTGTAGCTTAACAATTGATTTAGTATATTTATAGTTTGATTATATTAATTGGATGTTACTTGAGCTTTAAATTATATTAGAGAGATTGGTAATTTATTACAGAGCATGTAAAATATGTGTATTATAATAACATAAATCACTATATTGTATTTATAAATAGTATTAATTTTAAAAGGCGAAAGATTTATACGATCTGAAGAGAAACCAGAGTATCTAATTTTAAAGCAATTCTCAGTCTCTAATTATTTGCTATCATACTTTAGAAAAAAGTAATTTTTGATTCTTTTTTGTTAACACAATTATCTTTCTACCTCTTCTTTTTTGGTTCTTACTACTTTACTTGCCTTACCAACATGATAGGATCATTTCCACGTTAGAACTGATAATGGACAATTGTTTGAATATAGAAGACTTGATCAAATAAGTAAATGCATTAAGGAAAAGAAAATTGAGTTTACAACCAAAAGGGTGAAAATCACAATGTCAGGAAAAATCTAGAAGCAAATCCATAATGAATAAACTGAAGAGTCACAACACATTGAAAAGTACGATGACAAAGTGCATCATTTTCTTATAATGAAAACTTTTGGAATCCAACAGCAAAACTTGATGGAATCTGAAGTTTAGATGATTATTAATGTCCCTTTTCATGTCTTAATCCTGATATATGTTGTTGTACATTTTAATATTTAGCATCCTGGGAGATCTTGTAATTCATGTAATATTAACTTAACATTAAATTGTTCAGGTTAAAATTATTTGTAAATTATTTGCAACAATGATCAAGTCAGAAATTGTTTCTAAATGATGTAAAGGGGGATTGTCTATGAGGATATCACTAAATTTCTACAGTCCTCATTTAGAAATTCCTACCTGTATCACTAAATTATCCCTGTTAAATTCATTCATTCATAAATTGATGTGTTTCTAATCCAGATGGTGAAAGTCCTGTATTACTGGCATAGTGGGAAGCTCAAAGATACATGCTATGGTCACTTGCTATAAAATTTTTCATTAAGATTTATAGGGGCTGGTGAGATGGCTCAGTGGTCTAAAGCACCTACTTAGCACAAGCTTAGCAAAGCACAGGGACCGCGGTTCAATCCCCCAGCACCACATGCCAGCCAGCCCTGCCCCCTGCTGGGCTGAGCTGGCCACACACACACACACACACACACACACACACAAAATAAATAAATAAAATTTTAAAAAAAAATATATATATATGGAGAGAGAGAGAGAGAAATGTGTGCACTCTTCTATTTATTTGTTTTATTGTGGCTGTAAAAATTGAACATACATTTTTCCTTTTACCAAAGCATTTTTCTTTTGATGAATTATAAAGCTGCTTATCAGTAAATATATTATTGTTGTTTTCTTTTTTATACTCCTTTTCTGATTCCCCATAGAGCCTTGCTCCTCATATTCAATAAGTACTTGCTATATAAACCCTAGTACACTTTTGGCAGCAAAGTAATACCTACATACACATTTGCAAATTTCTCTTTGAACATGAATGTTTAACCGTAGTTGTAGATCCTTTATTTGTGTGTATTTTGAAACTATTATGTGTACATGATAGCCTAGGCAACAAAGTACTGGCCTGGTTCAAAGGCAAAAATAAAATGCCCAGGATAGAGAATAAAAATGCAGAAAATAAATGAGATCATTGCACATTGACAAAATGCCAGTCTCATGCTCAGCAGTAAAGAATATGCTTTCCTCACAACAGTAAAGGAAAGAGTGGGCATAGTTGCCATCTATTATGCTGGTTGATCTTTAGTGTGATGAAAGAACTTCATTTTCAACTTGATTGACTGGGGAGGCCCTGAGGGGGTTAGCAAAATACATTCCTAGATATCTCTGGGTGGGTCCTGTAGTCATAAGCTTGGTATCTACGTCTGGTTCCTTGACTTTGCTTTTCTTGAGTGTTTCCGTAATTTGAGTAGCATGTGTGACAAGACCCTCAATAACCTAGGTCCAGTCTCTGATATCTAAAGCCATTTTTGTCTCCCGCACTGGTTTCCCACTTTGTACTGACTGTACTGGCCAATACCATTTAAGACATAGCTACCATGCAGTTAATGAATTTTGAGTGTATGAGAGAAAAGTATAGTCTTTTCACGTTATAGTTCATATGGCATACTAGAAGGTTTGGCGATGAGGGCAGGCAAATGCAATAAAGACACAAGGTTGACTGTCATGACATCATCATGACAGGAAGGAAAAGATTCAGTACTGTGTATTTCTTATATCCTTTTTTTTTTTTTTTTTTTTTTTGGTGTATTTAGGACATGGTGTACAGGATCTCACTGCGTAGATCAGACTCATAGTGATCCTCCTGTTTACAGCCTCCCAAGTGCTGGGATTACAGGTGTGTGGCACTACGCCCAGTCTCAGTGGCCATCTCAGAGTCCAGGGGTGGGGCTGGCACAGCAGTCCTGGAGATCGAACTCCTGGCCCCTGCATCTACCAAAGCAGGTGCTTTTTTTCGCTGGTCCTATTATCCTTTTATTTTCAAATTATTTTTTACATTTTAATTTAGAGAGAAAAAAGAAATCAAGTGACAAGAAGAAAGACAAAAACAAAGCAACATAAAACAATAAAGTGGTACAGAATTTCAAAACAAGAATAGGAAATTAACAAGAGTTGTTATATTATATATTGTTATCACCAAATTAGTTGTGCAGATTATGAGACACAGGCTTGCAAGGCTGATCAAACTTCTAATCCTTTAAAAGTCTTCTTACTCAGGATTCAGAGCAGAGTGAACTTTTTAAATATTTGCATAAATTTACATAAGATTCTATAATCTTTGAATTTTTAAGATCTGTATTATTGACTGATTGTTCAGGAAATAATCTGGAAGTTAATATTTAATAAGATGCTTTTGAGACATCTGTTGATTTAAGTGAAAAATAAAGTCCTTGTTGACCCTAATGGCAAAGCTGTGTATCATGAACTTCTATCTCCATTCACAACCTTTTCTTTTATACATGCACTTGGCTTTGACCTGGTGGCTCCCATTCATCGCCACTCACTGCCCTCAAGCACACACACACATTCACATCCACACAGGTGTGGCTAAGGTGTGCAGAGAACTGCTAGAGAATTGGTAGCAATCAAGGATCTGCAAGGATTAGAGTAAGGAACACAGGTACTGAAAGTATTTTTAAGTTACCAACTTGAAAAGTTAGTGAATCACAATTGACATGCAAAAGAAGGTGAAATGTAGCATCATTTTCTTAATCTTTCTGTACCAAATAGTACTTTGTATCATGTATCATGTCCTTTAGGCTCTTTATCACGTCTCTCATTTTAATAATAATTTATTCATGATTTTTAGATTTTTTTGCATCTTTTAAATGTATCAAATCTTAACAGTATTTTCCTCCTTCAGGCTCATCTTACTCCTTTGTAATTTATTTAAGTATTTCAGTGTTTTAGAGGATTGTGGATTAATGATGCATTTAAACTGCTTTAGAATGACCTTAAGCTAGGTAAATTACTGAAGCACTGCCAGCCCTGGATATTTATTTTTGTGGCAGTAAGCTTTTATTCTCTTGTTCAACCACATGGCACACAAACTAACTGGCTTGCTGGTTTAAAATATAGTCTGTAAGAATTACAAACAAATTTTATTAAGAGGGAAATAACTGTTTGTAATCTCGGTCCTTTTATAGGCAATATTTAATTCTATTTTTCACTATGATTGAGTGACTTTATCTTGGTTATTAACTATGCAGGTTGGAAAAGAAGTGAATCCTACTGTACCTCTGTGCTCAGGCTGGCCCACAGCGGCAGTGTCTGCATGTCACAGTTCTGCCTGCAGAAACAAATGTGCTAACGAAGCCATGAGCACTTCCTTCACTTGGAGTCTCCCATTTGACACCAGCAGAGCACTCTCTGAACTTAAAATGTTAGCTCGACTTTCACCTTCAAGCCAAGGGAAAATTCCCCACACCGCCTGTACCACAGCGGTGTGAGATCTAACGTTGGGAACACTTGGCAGTGTGCTGCAGAACTTTGAGGTAGACATTGCTTTCCAGTGAAAAAGTCCCTTAGGTGAGAGCACAAAAGACAAACTCATTAATTCATCACATTATTTCCCTCTCCAATTGCATAAATACAATAGATTTTTGCATAACAAACTCAATCCTGGAGAGCCAAGCATTAATTGTTTCTTCTCATGAGGCAGCGAATGTCATAGAGTTTCAATATGTTTCAAAGCCATCTTAACCCATTTTTTCTGTTAATGGTTTCTCCTGTACATTTCTCCTGACCTCATTCACTCCATCTAGAAAATTGTACAAGCTGATGGAAAAAAAAACTCATGAAGCTAAGTTACTGAGAAATAACTCTGGGTCCCTTTCCTAAGGAAACACAGGGCTTTTTGTGGTCATGATCACAGCCTCATACAGTATGTCTTAGTCAAAATTACCTGTCAGAATGTTATAACTTATAGATTCTGCTTCAAGAATGTCTGCTCGCCTCTATGTTTGGCTTTTTTTTTTTTTTTTTTGCGGAACAGGAATTGAACTGAGGTCCTTGTGCTTGCCAGGGAAGCACATATTCCACTGAACCATCTCCCCGGCCTCTCTATGTTTGGATTTGTAGGAGAGTGTTTGTCTACCAATTGTGAGGTCCTAGGATAGAAAAACTAAACCTTGTGAGTTGTGGTGAGTATGATTCTGAACACCCAACTCCAATGACTCCTCTACTTAATCTTTGAAAGTAATTTTTCCTTGCTTGTTGGCTTTCCTACCATGATGTTAGTCATAAACAGAAATCATTTTCCCTACAGATCTTCTTCATTTCAGTAGACTGAGCTTGTAATGAACTTCAGACACAGCAAAACAAAAATAATTAGTAAGATGAAGAACTGAAAGTGAGACTATCAGGCCAGCAATATAGCTCAGCAGCACAGTGCCTACCTGGCAGCTCAAGGTCCTGAATTTCATTCCCAGTAACCCCCTCTAAAAAAAAGCAAAAAAGAAAATGAGATTATCACCTAATAGTTGTAAAGAGCAGAGTACATATATAATTATCAAAGTAAATATTATTTAGTATTATTTGACTGAAGCAGAGACAAAAATTATGCTGAATAATTTTTAATCCTATATTAAAGTCAAAGACAACAAAATTGAAGTTAGCAAATATTTTAACTGTTTTCCCAAAATGTAGCTATGGTTTAAGTGAACTCCTAAAAGTAAAACTAGTTTTCATTTCTATACATTGATTTAAAAGATATGCAAGGATACGATCACAAACATGACACTAATGTGTCTTTAAAGAAAACACATATAAATCATATTTTAATCCAAATCTATAGGATCTTTTTTTTACCAAATATAATGCATGGTTTGAATGTATTACTGTTAGTGGGAGCCTCAGAAGCAATAGTGGTACTGTTTAAAGCAATTCAGACCTTCTATATAATAATTTCCTCGTCCACCCGAAAATGAGAGATGTTGAAGAAATCCGTGTTAAACATAACTAAAATGGCCTTGTGACACAAGGTAGAACATAGCAATTGTAAGTCATAATTTCAATGTTGATCTTTATCAGAAAACTAAATTACTTTTGAATTTGTGGTCGATTAAGTTATGTAATAGAATCATGGCCTGTTGTACCAGAAAACATGTAACATCTGAATATTAATGAAGATTGGCTGGTTAACTTTGAAAAGGCTTAAAAATATTATAAAATTATAACTCCAAATAGAAAAAGATAATGTCAAAAACATTACCAAAATGATACACTAATAAAGTACAGGTGAGTCAGGATTATGACCAAGATTTACAAGGAAATAGTATTCAAGTTAGTATTTATCTTTGGCATTAAAGATCATGATAAAGTCTTAAATTTCTTACTTTGATTTTATTCACATGTGATAATTATACATATGAAAAGAATATAATGTGATAGCTCATCATTGAATACAGTCAGCACTATCAAGTCAGATTAATCAGCATTTTTGTCTGCTTATCCTTACTTTGTGTTTGGAGGTTTTGATCATTACTCGGCTAGATCTTCCCACATTGTATTGCATGTTTTGTGCACTATTTTTCTGCCACTATGTTGCAGAAATTATTCCTAACTGCATTTTGGTGCCCACTACCCAAGCTCCCTATGCTCACACTCTTCCCCTTCTTCCTGTTTTCTAATAATCCCCATGCAACATTTAGGTTGACAGTTTCTTTTAGCTTCCACGTATGAGAGAGAACATGTGATATTTGTCTTCCTTTGTCTGGCTTATGTTATATACAAAGATGTTTCTCAAAAGAAGAAATATAAATGGATAAACAAAAGAAAACTGTTCAATGTTTAACTATTAAAGGAAATACAAATCAGAACCACTCTACAACATCCTCTCATGCTAGTTTGTCTGAACTTGGTGAAAAGACATAATAAATGATAGCAAAAATAGGGAGAAAGAGAAATTTTCATACCTGGATCTTGATAAACTACTATAGTTTT
>NW_004524697.1:5322994-5324220 GCF_000260255.1 Octodon degus | reverse complement strand
AGTGCTGGCATTACAGGGGTGTGACTCCACGCCTGGACTTCCTTGTTGTATTTTAGTTGAAATATAATATAATATAATATGTTAGTTGCAAAATGAAAGCACTAAACAATATCAATATTCCATCATTACTTTCATAATATTTGAAATAGTTGAAAAATTTGTATAAAATGAGTGATTTTACTAAAACTAATTTTAGAAAAGTCTGCATTCATTAATGAACTTTTTGTATGTTTTATTTGTTTACACATGACTAGCACATCGTAGAACACCTAGATACATACAAGGTTGAGTGAATTTTAGTATCTGATATTTTACTGATTTGAGAGATAAATAATATTTAATAGTAATATAATACATTTTGATGGTTTTTTTTGTGACACTATGGGCCAAAGGAGGAAAATACAACATCTCTTATTTAAATTCGTTAGCTTGGGGTATCACATCTCAAATGTTTAGAATCATGGTGTGTTGTTTTTTATTTACATTTCTAATTTAGTCTTAACCAATATTAAAGGTTGCCTTGTCTCTACACATTTTAGTTGTAACACTAGTTCTTATATTATTTAATCCTTTATTTTCTAAATGCAACCCCTAAATATGTAATTATACAATTTTTAAAAAAAGATTTTACTCTATAAAAACAAGGACTGGAATACTGAACTATCCTGCTGAATGCTTCATGGTACAATTTAGTTCATTCAAATATTTTCTACTGAAAATTAGGTCACAGTATCTTAGTGGGACTTACATACCAACTGTAAAATATCACCTATTTAATGTATCTGCAATTCTACTTCCTTTTTTGCAATTCTGTAACTGTTTATTAAAAGATATATACACTAGATTACATACCCCTTAGATCATTTTTCCCTCCTCTATAAAGTTAATTTAAATCATAGAAGGACCAATAAGGTGACTGCTAGAATAGTGGAATAATGACACCTTCTATTAGTTAAATTTTTAATGTTCTTCCTGTCTAATTCTGCCTGTAACTCATTTGTCAGCATTGTAGTAGGATGCAATTTGTGTATGCTAAAATGAAATAATCAGTTTGAAAGATCACTTATGTCCCATAATAGAAAAATGCTTTACAAAAATGATAGCCTAATAAAATATAAGTGGTTGGAACAATAAAATAGAAATATGAACATGACTAAATATTCACATACAAACAATATACAAAGCACATGATCAGAGGGGAGGAAAGACATATTCTTTTAATACTT
>NW_004524697.1:5309475-5322699 GCF_000260255.1 Octodon degus | reverse complement strand
ACTATCTCACAGGCCCAGAAGGAACACTACTGATTCATGTGTTTTGATTTGTATTCTGCTATATGACTGAATTTGGTTGTTAGTTCTAAGAGACTTTTGGCGATTCTTTGGGTCTTTGCCTCATTTGAAAAGTTTTGGCATGAAATCCACATTATCTTAGGGTAGCAACCTACACATGCTATTTTGGTTGTTTTCATTCTATGGATTATTACTGTCCAAAATTCTTCAGTTTTTCTGTGGAGTAAGCATGCTTCTAGATACATTTCTTTGGGTTTTGTTACTTGACATATTCTTCCAGTGCATCTTTTCATTGGGTAAATGAGATCATTCATGAACATTGAGAGTTATGACTTCTGTATACTGATTTATTCTTATCATTGGCTTCTATTCCTGTTGCTTATTCCCTGTCTTTCCCTTCTGTTTAGCCACTCACTCCACCTAATGTGTTTTTGTATTCGACATTTGTCTTTCCTAGCTTCATTGTGCCCTTCTAGGATAGGCTTCACTGTTTGTTAGAGTTGATATGATGGTCATGAATTGTTTCAAAATACCTTTTGTCTTATTTTCCATCAATTTTGAAAGGTATTTTTGCAAGATATATCAGCATGCCTTGACCTTTTTATTATTATTTATTTTAGAGCTTGAAACACTTGACTCCAAAGTTTTTTGGCCTTTAAGGATAGTATTGAGGCAACTACTACAATTCCAATGGGTTAGCTTACTGAATGACCCATTGCTTTTCTTTTTAAAAAATAATTTTATTGAGGAACAAACAGCAATAATACAGTTTCAAAACTGATTATTGGCATAGTTTCAATAATTAGTATATTACATATTGTTATCTCAGTGGTTATTCATTGTGCAAAATGCAGACATTATATTCTGTCCATAAACACTATTAGAACAATTCTCTCTATTCATTGAATTAAGAGAATACAGCTGTATATCTATTCTAACCATTTTGAATATACAGATACAAAATGGCCCATCATTTATCTCTCTTTTTTGTTTAGTTTTTGTTAGAGAAGTTCATTCCATTGTCATTTAAATGTTGTAGGTATGTGAATTCAGCAAAATATTCCAAAATGGTCCAGTAGTCCATAATATTAGTGGGTTTTCCATAAAAGTGGCAATGTCAGAAGTTGTTGACTTGAGCCTTTTATAGCTGAGCATATTAATATGGCTTTACTTTTTATACCTCAATTTTATACTTTCCTGCTGGATGGTTGAGACCAACATAAAGCAAGACCTATATAACAAGAATTGTAGCTTCTGGATCTGATAAGGTCAGTCAAATCTGCTCAGGATTTACCCTGAAACCCTGTGCTGCAGCGTGTAGATCCTTTGTCAGTGTCAGCCATGTGGATGAGTCACGGTCATTGCTTGACCAATTTACTCTCTGTTAAAGCCTAAGAGAATGTTTTCTCCCCATGTGACTCTCCTTAGGCACACTCTACATCATAGATCTTTTTCCTCTGTAGCCCTATAATCTCCTTGATTAGAAAATTTGGGACATAAGTGAGTTACATGGTGTTACAGTATAGGATCTCCTATGTCCTGAGTCCTCACTGACCTTGAAAGGGTAGGGCCAAAATATTGATTATCCTCATAGCCCTTCTTTTTCTTTAATTTTTGGTCTGCAAACTTAAGTTGTTAACCCTCCAGAAGAGAAGCTTAATATTATTACCTTGTAACATATGCAGTTGAGTTTAACCTCACTATCTGTCTGAATATCAAACATCTTAGGCATAACATGGAACAGGTATTTTCCATCAAGTATTGGTATGTTAAACTTTAAGTCCCTACAGAATATGAAGAAAAAAAAATAAAAAAACCTTTTTAGAAAATAGGAATAAAGTTACATATTGTTACACAGAAATTTGGAAATTTGACCATATATAGCATTGTAGCAAGACAGTCCTGTGACTTTTTTTGTCTCTTGTTTCATTTATTACCCTTTGTTTTTTAACAAACATTTATTTGAGAGACAGTATGGCAGTAATTGGTATGTTATGACAAGTAGTACGTATTTATAAGACCAGAATGACAGGAATTCCAAGATGACCCTTCCTTTACACATTGCAATCTTCAGTGCAGTAGCTAAGTTCACAAGTATCAGCATATATAGTTACTCAGCATGAGAATCTTACCAATTAACTGCTAGTTTCAAAAAAGTTCTGAAGATTCTCAGGATCAACCCTTCTCCACTGCTGATGGGAATGTAGACTGGTGCAATCATTATTGAAATCAGTGAGAAGACTCCTTAAAAAACTAGGACTGGACATCCTGTTCAAACCAGCTATCCCCCTACTGGTAATTTTCCCAGAGGAACTGAAAACATCAATATCATAGTGATATATGTGTATCTATGTTTATAGCAGCACAATTAGTGATAGCCAAATATTGGAAACAGCCAAGATGCTCATCACCTGAGGGATGGATGAAAAAGATGTGATATTTTTATATAATGGATTATTACTCAATTATAAAGAATGATAAAGCTCAAAGGCTTGTATTTAAGTGGATGCTACCTGAAGATATACTCATAGTGAAATAAACCAGACCCACATGTATAAATATCACATAGTCTCCCTAGTTGCTTAGTTTACAGAGAAATCAAAAAAAAAAAAAAAAAAGATAGAAAGGCATAACACAATTAAAAGGAAAGCGAGAACTTAAGGATTAGACAATGAAGAGAGGGCAAGGAGAAAAGCTAGGAAACATGACAGGGGGAAAGCCATACATTTATGTGCCCATTTCTTTTCTTTAACACTTTCAGAAATATGTTTTTTATTTGAACTCTAAAATAGTGGCTATGATGTACAGCAGAGAGTTTCTTTTGTGATGCTGGCTATTTGGGACTTTATATGCTTCACTTAGCTGTATGTTAATTCTTCTCCCATATATGAACATTTTCTGACTATTATTTCAGCTGACAAGTTTTTTTTTTTAATACCATCTGTCCTGCCATCTGATTTTTCACTAATTAGAATCAATCTTAGATTAGATTTCTTTGCATCATCTGGGAGCAGTTTGATCCTTTCTCATGATCCTGTATTGTTTTTAAGGTGTCTTCCCTTACTTGGTCACGGACAACAGCCTGCCCTTTGTTCTGACACTCTGCCCTTACACTGATCACTTCTGCTGACCATTCTTTCAAAAGAATTTTTAACCTTCTAAATTTCTATTTGAAATATTTTTATGGACTTTATTCTTTTCTATGCTGGTCATGTATGTTTTGCTTTCTTTTATTTAGCTCTACTAGCATTTTATTCATATCCTCTACAATTTCGCCTATTGTTTTATTTGGTGTAATGTTTGTTTATTTCATTCTTCTGTGAGATTTCCAAGTGCCATATTCACATATTTTGTTATTTCTCTAGATATCAGTGTGAACTATTCAAATATGTGATGCTTGGAGTTCTCTACTTTAAGGTGTCATAGATGAGATAAGGGAAAGTTGGGAGTTTTTTCATGCATTGTTTGGCTTGTCTTCTCATGTTCTTATTTTCCTGTTTGTTATTATGTTGATGCTTATGGATTTATTGTAGTAGAAAGCATTGTTTATAGTACAGAGACCATTTAAGTCAATGTCTAAGTTTCTGTGGTGCCATTTGGGCCTGGATAACTGCTGACTTTTACACTTTCTTCCAGGATCCCACCACTTCTGGCCACTTGAGATGGAAAGTTACATATAAAGCTTAGTGCCCAGTTCTCTAGAAGTAGGCCAACATATCTTTAATGACCTCAAGGTTATCCAGTATTATCCTTTCTTGAAAGCAAAATCTATGTCACCTTAGCTATGGTAATAAGGTTAAAATTATAGAATCAAATGCAAACCAAGTATTTGCACATTCTTAGGATCAAAAATGTACTACTCTTAGACATAGAGTAGTACTCTACAGATATGGTATGAACATGAAGAAAAAAATAAATATTCACATACTGTTGACCTAAGTTAATACTAAGTGAAATAATACTAAGTGAAATAATACTAAGTGATAATTCTAGAGCTAGAATTATCAAACAACAGAACAGTATTCATCACTAGTGATTTAAAGTTATATAGCTATCTAGGGAATTATAAAGGTTAGTAGTTATCCTAGTAAAGGTATTACAGGTGGGGAAGTGGAGAATGAAAACAGAAAAATTTGAGAAATTAATCAAAGTGATATAAGGATGAGATAAATGGAGATGCAGAGTCTGTTGAAGAGTAGAAGAAATTAATAGTGCTAGAGAACGGTCATAAGAAGTAATGAAAACAAAAATAAGAAAAATCAATAAACAGAGCAAAATACAGTAAATTAAAAAAAAGACAAAAAGTAAGGAAAAATAAAGAAAAAAGAGTGAAAAGAAATTCAAAGAGGACAATAAGTGGAGAAAAACCACAATCCACAAAATGCTTATGAAAGAAAGATAAAAATAGTAAAATATAAAACAGTGCAAACAGATCAAGTCACAATTTCATATGTGTTTTCTTGCCACGATCTGCAGGCTTGGGATCCAAGGAGTCACAATTTTCTCTGCCTACTTTCAGAGCCTATGCGTATCAGGCTTATGCCCAAGTATCCACTGCCCATTCATCCCACACTGTGGTTAAGGTACAAGCCAAGGTATTGCCTTGCTCTTATTCATAGGTGGGAAACACAATCGGCTCTGTGGCTTCTACTGGATTTAGGTTGCAAGGCACTGGTTTAAGTGGACTATTGCAATTAGTGTCTATAATCATGAAGTTTGCTTCTCCTTTCTGATCCTGGGCCTTGTGCTCATTCCATCAGTTGGTAAGTCCTTAGCTCTTTTACCCCATTCCACAGGGATGCAAAGTGCAGAGCTGGCTTGGAGTTTGTGAATTGTTCTGTCCTTGCTTTGAGAACGTGCACTGTACATCCTGCAAACCTGCTAGCTCCCATGGGAGTAGCTGGCCAAATATCTTACCAGTGCCTTTTCCACTTGCTATCTTTCAAATAAACATCTAGATCTTAGTTCTCCTGCATAGCTAAAGTCACTCATGAAAGAGAACGTCAGAACTGTTTCAGAAAGTAACAAGAACCACAGGGTGTGTTTGAAGGAAGGGAGAATATTTTTAGGGGCATTTATAGCAATGTGTATTTTACTGTAATAATTTTTTAGGTTTGAAGATTCACTGTATTTGTCAATCACACCTTGTACAATCCATTTAAAACTGTCATTTTATTGCTATTCTCTAATATGAAAAGTTTGGATTTGTATCAGATTTATTAGAAATTTTTTTACAATTTACAAAAAAAATTTTTAAAAGAAATTTTTTTTTGCAATGTATCTGGTACAGGTTCTCACTATGCAGATCAGACTTATGTGATCCTCCTGTTTTCAGCCTCCCCAGCACTGAGATTACAGACATATGCCACCATGCCCAGACTAGAAGAAATTTTTTGACAAATGCTCATTCACATGCTAGAATAAGAAGTAAAAAAGAAGCTAGTGTCAAGAGAATTTTGCTCTTGTGTGTGCTGGATGTGGACTTTTGATAACATTAGAGTAAGCACTGATTTAAGTTGGCAATGGTGATTTCTTGGAAAGTGATACAGCATTCAGAATTGTACTCAGAGTAATAGAAAACATATAGAAATGAAACCTGAGGGTTACTCTATGAACATAATAAGAAATATGACCAGAAATAGTTGTTGTGGCCAATGTTTTCTTTAAAGCAAGTTGGTTCAAGGTGATTGAGATCTCTGTGGTCTAATGCTTTCTTGCTCCATTATGAACAATCGCAGAGAAAGAGTGTAAGCAACATATTTGTGGTTTGCTTGTGTCCAACCTGTAGACATTAATCTCCATTGTATGAATACTGCATGACCTTCAGTATCCCAATGTTGAAATTACTTACCGACACACTTATTCAATCACTAATGGTTTATGTATTAATGAATCCATTTGCCTGGCAATAGCCACTAAGTGAAATTGTGGTGTTTTGATAGCCTTCCAATTGTGTACAAAGTTTATGCTGCTTAATTGTATTTATTTTTCTATCAAAAATTGTTCCGTTCGCTTATTTGACATCTAGAGGAAAGAAGATGCCTGCTGGTGTCTGTTCGGAAGGGAAATTTCACAGAACAAACTAATGATTTCCAGATTAAAAGTGACTTCAAGAATATGACTTTATGATGACAGTGTATGACCTTGAATTGGATTCAGTACTAGAGGAAAAAATTAAAATTATGTAAGGGATATTTAACCAGGAGCTTGTGTTGGATAATGTATCCGTGTCAATGTTAATATCAGAGGGAGAGAATCTGTGATTCTTTCTCCCTATTACTCAGATGCTGCTAAGAAGTGACTGCCCTAACTAGGATATCATTTTTCAATACCCTTGTATTCAGATGTGATCAAAAACTGATTCTTGTTAATAGAATGTGAGCATGCCACTTTTGGAAGCAAGTTTTCTAGGGAGTAAATCATCTTTTATTCCATTCCACTAGTGAGGCAGAGAGAACCAGCAGTTCCCCAGGTATGATACCCAAAATGGAAAGAAACCACATCTCTGAATTTTTACAAGGAGGAGCACAACATGTGAAACAAGAATATTTGCTTTGAATTTTTGTTTTAATGAGAAAAAAATACTTGCATCCATAGAACACTAGTATTTAGATTTCTTTTAGACAACAGATGCGAACAACCTAATTAATAGCCAAAGATACATTTTCATTTCTTTGATGTAAATGTTAATATTACAGTCTATTTGTGATTTCCAATATTTGCAGATTAATCTACTCACTGTGATTTATATATACCCTGAAATCAATACCTGGAAGTCCTCATGGATTGTCAGACATGTACAGAATGGAAGAAAATATGTGTTCCTTGAGGCTCATGTCGCAGCTGAGGTAGAGCAAAGGGACTTTGTGTCCCCTTACTTCAGCTTTCATGGAGATGACCAGCAGATGGGAACAGAAGGGACAGTGCAGTGTAGGGCAAGAATCTCCTGCTCTGGGGCTACTTACATTTAGAATCTCAATTCTAGTAGTACCTCTACGTGGAGTGGCCTATGGCCAATCATTGAACACTACAGAATTTATTCTAGCAGTGGGGAGAAAATGAAATCTACCAAGATGAGTTGGCTTTCAGGATTTAAGATTATCAGTCTATTCATGTTCAGTTTGTTAATTCAGCAAGCAAAATAACTTCAAAGAATACATATGTCTGTGACAAAGCTTAAGATTAGTTTTAGCTTAGCTCAACAATTTAGTGAAAACTGAAAGCATGTAATACAGATGAATATTTCTCCTACTGTTTTCAATTATAATACTCTTAGACAATCAAAATAGAAAGCAAGCACTATATCAGATAATTTTGATTTATGTGCTAATTTTTTCCATGATTTCTTAAGAATCAAAGATTGAATGGTATAGTATAAATGATAACATATGTATTTTTTTCAGAAAATTATAGATCATAATAACTATTTTATTTTGGTATATACTTTGTCATGTATTTTATTATCACCTAAAAAGATTGGCTTACCATTATTTTAGTCTTTTATTCTTTTAATAATCCAGTTTTTCAGGGTTCTTTGCTTTCCTATTTTATAAATAGTCCATTTATATTTTAAAAAGAGCAATAGTGCCAACAAGGATTTGAGTGATAAGCATGGTAAACATCTTCTCTCATTTAATGTTTAGCTTTGTGGCATGGTATGTGCATGTGTGTGAGTGTGTGTTTGTGTGATGTTGTAGGAGCAGTTTAGCAAGTCAAAATTTGTTTTATGCATTATAACATCCTTTTTGTAATGATCTTAAGACAATAGAAATAAAGGGAAGAGCTCAGTTTGGAGTTCTTTAAGCTCTACCTTTTTGCATAAGGTGATAAGTTTTATTGTGCTTCTGTTTTCTCATGTATAAGTGGGCTGTCAACTACAACTACTTTTAGGAGTTATAAGATTTACATAAGTTAACATATTTAATCCCTTATGATATAGTTCACACCATAAAGTATTTTTGGTTTTTTGGGAAGTGGTAGTTTTCATCTACCTCTGTTTTTTTTCAGTTTCCAATATGTTATCAAGGCTTATTGAAATTTTAAAATTATGCCATAAAAACAATTATAGCTTTAAAACATGCATTAAATGATTAAAGATGAAATTGTGTATATGTATATTGAAATATTAATTCAAATCTTATTTTAATATTTTGTTTTGGTTTATTGATAGTCATCAGTGCAGGTCATACTTGTTAATTCATATAAAGAGCAATATATATTTTTACTATGTATTCTTAACACAAAAATGTGTTAATGTTCTTTTTTTTTGAGGCCTGAAGTTGCCTTTAGGGCATTTCTGGTTTGCCATGACTATCTGGGTTCGAACCACAGAAGCTTCAGCTTGAGGGTTTTCTTTAAGAAATCATTTAAACAACTGAGCTATTGGGCAGGCCCTCTATAAAGAATCTTAAGAGTTTTATTGTTATTATTTTAGTGTATTTGTTTTTTGGGGTTTTTTTTGGTGGAACTGGGGATTGAACTCAGGCCCTTGAACTTGCCAGGCAAGTGCATATTCCACTGAGCTATCTCCCCGGCTGTTAATGTTCTTAAAGAAAAATGTTGTGGCTTTCTTGGTGGCGATATGATGAAACCTTTATACACCTTGTAGAATAATGTTTTAAGCACATGAATTTAAAAAAAGTAAAATTACCAAAAAAAGTTGTATTATAATTATCAAACCAAATTTGGTTACTAACACAAATTTGTGAGTGATGTAACATCAGAATATTACTTGCTGCTTCTTCTTCTTTTTTTTTTTTTTTTTTTACTAGGGATTGAACTCAGAACCTTGTGCTTGTCAGGCAGGTGTTCTTGCCTCTTAAATAACATCAAAATGTTGTTTAAAACAGCATCAAAATTGATGAGCCCAGTGACAGCCATTCTCTTGAAGCTACCATGGCATAGCTATGTCTAGATACCTGCAAAACCATAATGCAATATGAGAACATCTGTTGTTTCTTATTTCTCTGGCAAAGCTACACGTACGATAACACTACAGTTAGTTTTTTGTTCGCTGAGCCCACACTTATAGCTAAATTTTAGTTTCAGATATGTGAAACAAAGGTCTAATCTTTACTCCCAAAGTTCATTGAGCATAGGCAACTCTTATCTATCTGCTGTTGTGTCATTATGCCTAAGTCTTGCAGTATTGAAAATAAATTTAAGTCCAAATTTTAAGTTAGCAGTTGTTTAATTTCTAATATTCATTTTCATTTATTGAATGAGTCCATCCTTCCTGTGTCTTATAATGAGGAAACTCAGCCACTTTGGCCTTGTATACTGAAAGCAGATTAGAAAACAAAATTCAAGAGTTCAGAAACAGATACTGTATTTTGACATAAAATAGGAATATTATAAAAATATGTGCCATTATTTTCTGTAGTTTAGTGCCTGTGAATACGTTAGAAATAGTTGATGACTGGAAGTGTTGTATGCAGTTTATATGGAGTTTAAGACAAGAGACAATAGGGAGTGTTTCCTTGGCTCACAGAGGGGGTAAATGTTTCTCTTGGCCTGGAAATCCAATTTCATATTCAAACTGCATATACATCATATAGAATCAAAGATAATCTTGTGAGCAACTTTTTTTTAAAGCAACTCTTGATAAAATTATATATAAATAGAATGCTCAATAGGTAAATTTATATTGAGAAAGAAAAAAAGACAACTTTTATCAGTACCCACTGAATGCTATTCACTGCCTAGTTGTAAATTTCTAAGTCACCCTGGTTATTAGTGGATATTATCCTAAAGTAATGAAATTCAATTCCATGTTTCTGTTTGTGAGCAATGCTAGTGTTTTAATAATAACTGGAAGTATTTCTAGTACTAATTTACCCAGCAAAAACCCAAGTAAAATGGGGATAAACTTGCGTGTAAAATTAAGAACTTTTAAAATGTATACACTCTATGTCTTAGATCATCAAACTACTAAGTACGTCAAAATATAATTTCATACTTTTAGCTGACTTCAAATTTAGCTCATCACTGACTTATAGCTTGGGATTGTCATTCTTTATTGTTCTATATTTTGGCAGACTCAGTCAAGAGACTATCATTTCAGTAGAAAGATGCGACCAATTGCATTAAAAATAAGCGATAGTAGTACTACTTCAAGAGAGGAAAGGGCTCATTAAAACACTGCAGAAGGATTTTCATCAGTCTCTCCATATTGCTTTTGACAATGCATGAGAGACTGCTATATATTATGCTTATTTTTAGTGCCAACCCAACTCTCTTACATTCTACTGCAGAATGAAAGAAACAGCAACACCTCCAGATAGTTCTAGAGTTTAGCATGAGTGAATTAACTCATTCTTTTTATTGGAAGTGTTACCTATTCTCTATTGCAACAGATTTATTCAGAATTAAGACAGGGAAAACATTTTTTAATTTTGGGGGTTCTATTGATAAGTTTGATCATTTAATTATCATGTATAAAAGAAACTCTGAATTTAGTTATCTTAGCCATAAGGAAAACCATGCAATTTTATTTTTCTAAGCAAATTGATCAAGAGAGCTGTTTCACTCCCTTTGTGACCTAAAGTTTCTACAGAACTTAATGCAGCAAGCAGCCCCTTCAAATTGATCTTTTGATTGATTGTATTTCTTTTGAATAAATTTGAAAAGTATTAGGGAACCAAGAGGAAATGCATATTTTTACTCAGTTGTATTTGGATTTTTTTTTAAAGTAATGTGTGCATAAAATCAGAGTCTGTACTATGTTGCAGGTAACAGCCCCAGCCGTAATTTCAGAGTACTTACTAATTTGTGTCAGGAGATAACTAAAAGGTATTGAACTGATTAGAATTAAATACAAACACACTACAACTCCAGCCAACATTGTAAATTTCAAAAGTGAAGAACACCTTTTTTTTTTTTTTTTTTTTTTTTTTTTTTTTTTTTTTTTTTTTTTTTTTTTTGGTGGAACCAGGGGTTGAACTCAGACCCTTGTACTATGCCAGACAAACACTTACTCTGCTGAGCCATCTCCCAGGCCCCAAGAACACTTCTTTCTCTGCTGCTCACCTCCTGGCACAGTATTCCTTTACCTCGTTTTGATGCTGTACCCTTGCACTTCCCGATCGCTCCCCCATCTCCTTCCCTTGCACATTCTCTAGAAGTTGCTTTGCTGCTAATTCTCCTCTTTTTTTACTTTTCTGATTGCTTTGATATTGCTTCTGTTTCTTTTTCTGTACCTTTAATTTTCCTGTTCTCCATTCTCTTTTTCTTTATACTGTGTATTCACTTATTTCATCTATTGTTTTCTGTTTGATTTTGTACTTATCTCCCATTTCTTCTCCTCCTTTTCCTTTCTTTCCACTTATCATAATATATTTTCATTATTGTCTTTCAATTAATGTTAACAAAAACAGAACGTTAAAACTTCTATAAATCTCTCATGATCTCTCAGTTATATACCTTTGGCTTGTGAGAATTTCTAAGGACAACATTCATTCATCGTTAAAATCAAGTATGTTCATTAATAATCTTTGGTCTTTTCTAGAAGAAAGAAAGCATGGTGTGTTGTGAATTCCTTAAACTTAATAACTCTTTAGAAAGACTCATAGGACTTAAAAAAGCTAACATGATTATAGTTTATTATAAGAAAAAGATGCACCTTAAAACTCACAAATGAAACAGGCACTGGAGCAAACTTGCAGGAAATCAGGTGCAGTCTCCATATATTTGTCCTTTGTCAATTTGTATAGAGGCCATTTAAATATTCCAAAAGTGGTACATGTAGAGTATCGTCACTGATCAATATGGCTTACCTATCCCTGGTGTCCAGAATTTAGATTTGGAATCAGTAACTTAAGAGTGTTAATCACAATACGTCTGATTTCAGCTACGTAGACTACAACCCTATCCAACGTCCCCTTCTTGTGATTACCCCAGTCCCCAGCCAAAATAGTTATTCACTATAAATCATGGTTGGTAAAGCATGCTTATCTGGTAAGATTTGTACCGCATGGCTAAAGGCCACAGACATAGGGAAGCACTGTTACCAGGCAAAATATCATGGGCTCAGTAGTTTTCGAAGAGCTGGCCAAGGTCTATTCTTAAGAGTGATCTTTCTTTAGAATGTGTAGTATTTGATGAACTCAGATCTAGTGAGTTAATTTTTTGTTGTCACACACACTGTTACTTGATTGAAAAATCCAGAGAGTACTATTGCTACTTCTTGTTCCATGCTTTATAATTATATCCATATTATTTATCTAATTTTATGGACATTTATCATGAGGCATTCAACCTGGTAAATCACTGTATCATTGCTGATATAATGGCCAATGTGGAAGTCAAATAAAACAATGTAATTGACATTTATAACCCTTTAAAGTTTAGCTTTCATTTGTTTTCCTGATTGTATGTACTCCATTTTCTATCAACAAATGTGCTTTGTATTTCTCTGATTTTTATGAAACTAAGTTCATGGAAGCATATTCTCTTTCTGGAATGAGAACGATTTTTCTTCTTCTCTCAGTGAAATAATCCTTAGTCTTTATAAATCAGAGAAAGTAGCGGTTTATGAAAATGCTACCAGCTGCTCTTATTAAATTTAAAGTTTTGCTGCATTTATCTATATTGTGTATTTCATCCACAGAAATTCTGAAATTTTGTATTTCTGTGCAAAGCTAACACCAAAAATAACTAAGATCTTTTGAGAGATAAATAAGATTTCTTCATGTATTGGAGCTATTTAGAAGTACTAAATATTTCTGATGATAGTTTTGACAATTTGTATACAACACAGAGTGGATTATATGCTTAACGGTAGTACATCATCTCTGGCATTAGTAGTGACTGCTAAATAGTAAGAATGCTTAGCCTGATCATCTTGTTAAATGGTTTATTTCCCTTATTCTTTCCAATGGACTCTTGGGGATGTGGGAGTTTCTCCATTCTAAAGAAAGGCTAGGTGAACACTAGGTACTGAAACTTACTAACAATCCTGCTGCAAGTATTCAGAGGGAGCGTGCTTCAGCCTAGACGTGCTGGTTGCAGTTCACAAAGACTGAACTATGGCGATTTATGTAATACACATAGATCTTCAGAAATAATTGGTAATTTTATTCGATAGATACATTTTAAAATGTCATTTTTCATTATTAGCATATCAGTACATGGAGTCTTTGAAGAACAGATAAAGATGAAAGTAATGTTTCTTACAGTGTTTAATACTTTAGGTGAAAGCTTAATGTT
>NW_004524697.1:5291995-5308450 GCF_000260255.1 Octodon degus | reverse complement strand
CAGCACTTGGGAGGCTGAAAACAGGAGGATCACTGTGAGTCGATCTACATAGTGAGACCCCATAAGACCCTATACTAAGTAAAAAATTTAAAAAAAAAAAGAGTTACAAAAACCAAATTAAAGTCATCAAGATGGAATGTCCTCTGACCATTGCTGTGTGCTGAGTATTGCAGCGGATGTGCTGGGTACAATTCCTCATTTAATGATGGTTGGAAGGAAAGGCACTCTGTCAGCAAACGAGGAAGGACAGTATTAATGTTGTCACACTGCATATGGAGGAAACAAAAAATGTATTTTAATATAGAAATAGGAGCTGTGAACCAACAGCAATTGTACTTGTGAAACTTTAGTTTCAGAAAATTTTGTATGAAGAAAAAGTAGGCATCTATAAAATTAAGTAGCATACAGTTTCTAGAATTCCAGGCCAGGTGTGGTGATGTACATCTGTAATCCCAGCACTCAGGACGCTGAAGCAGGAGGATCCCTGTGAGTCCGAGGCCAGTCTGGCTACAAAGTGAATTGAGGACCAATCTGAATGGCATAGGGATGCTGTTTTTTAAAAGACAGAAGAAAAACAGAGAGAAAAAGATTTTAGAATTTTTTTCCATTTATCCTGAAAGAATTATAAAACCCTAAAATGAAAATTGGTGATAAATACCGATTTGATTACATGACAATCAACAATCAAGGTTTATGACCTTTTCCAAAGCTTTTCTAGATTTGTGTGCTTAACTTGAACACAAATATATGTTTCTGCAATTCATATGTAAACACTGGAAGAATGGCATGTTTATAAAGAGATTAAAAACAGAACTTGGAATCCCTGAAGACCGTAGCTCTAATCTGCATGTTCTTGGTAACTGACTCTCTGTTTTCTTTAAAATAACCCACATTTCAGCTCTATCTGTCTTCCAATTTTTGATGTACTTTTTGATCTGCTCTTGTTAGGTTTTCAGCAATCTGTTTCATCTTTCCACAATTCAGTACCAAAGTATTATGTTACATTATTTCATAAAGGCTTTAGTAGACTATTGCACTGAACATGATATTCATTCACCATTAAAAAGCAAAATTATTAAATTTATACATCAGAATGAGTAAAACTTTCTGGTAGAACCAAGTGCAATGTATTAATGATAATATACCTGACAATGAAGATTGTTCTGCTTCTAGGATAACGTATCTAAATATCTGCCACAGGTTAAATGGTATTATCTTTAAAGGTATATAAAATGTGTAAACTTCGTCATTCTTCCTCCTGTAATTTTAGCATCTTATCTCTAAAAGAAATAATTATGTTTGCCAAGTCATCCCTGTGTTTTATCACAGATTTAAATTCTGAATGTGGTCAAATGTTGATCAATAGGGATTCTGATCAGGAAGTTCATGGTTATTTATAGGAAAAGGACATCAAGAAATTTAAAGACAATACAGTTGTTATGAAAAGTATGCTCAGATATCATTTAGACTACTAAATTCTTTAGGGCATGAAATAAATTATATCTTAGGGTACTGTCACTTAGTCATAAATGTTATTTGGGGATAGGTATCTGTTAAACAAATCATGTTTATAATGTAACAGATTCATATAGAAAGCTGTAAATTGATAATATCTTCCCTAGAAGTTTATGACATTCAAAATATAAAATTATAATAAAATTACTCTAGTTAGAGTAAATAGGTTATAAATTAATTTACTGTATAGTAGTCCTGATAAATTTTGGTTCTATCCTTAATGTAGGATATTTCATAGCATCTAGGCCAGCAAGCCTGTACTTTATGTTACATGTAGGAAACTGTAATATTTGTGTCACTCTGTCCTGCTCTAGAAGGAGCTAAGTTAAAGAAGATGGAATTAAACTTAACCCAATAAGGAGAGTTGAGAAGGAAGGAAAGGGACGAGGAAGTAAAAGCGATTAAGAATATAGAATAATATCATCAAATCTGTTGCTCAGATTAGCAGATATAGATATGCAGGATTGGATGAATAACTAAACACTAATGCTTGCTTTCAATAAACGTTAATTTGTTTCTTGTTCTTTTTATTTTTTATTTTTTAACTTATTGTGAAGAGTATATATAACAACCATTGTTAATTTGCTACTCTTGCTTTGAAATTCTGTAACCTGTGTATTGTATGTTACTCTGTTTCTGTCTTTGTTGTTGCTATGTGTTTTTGTTTTTACTCTTTAAAATGAAATAAAGAAAATATAAATATATATTTCTGATTGTGAGATTGATTATGCTTTGCAAACATTCAATAATAAAAGTGGGAGAAGAATTCACTAACTTCCTAGGATAAGATCAAGCTTATTCAAATAAAATCCTGAGTATTTAAAGCTATTTAAACAGAAAAAAAATAAGTGTTACAAAGGATGAATAAGGTGTGTGCTGACTCTTCTTCATTTCCTATTATAAGTTTTCTTCATGTCTGTCTTGTCATTATCCTGGGACGTTGGCAGTTCACAAAGAGATCTCAAACTCCTGTCATTCTAACAGGGTGAGATCTGTCATCTCACCTCCTGGGCTCTAATCATTCCTTCTGAAACAGGCTTTTCTAGAATGAAAGATTGATACTCATATAATTGTCAAAATTAGTTCATCTCACAATCCAAATAAATGTTACATGGCTACTGTTCTATTCAATTAAAAAATGTCAAGATATAAAAGGCATTTCATCTGGAGAAACAACATTATCTTAAATGAGTAGCTATCCTAATGTCAAGCATTAGGTCTCCCTTTATCAAGTGAAATTCAAAAATATGTGGATTAAATATTTCCAAATCCCACTGGCAAACAGGCCCTCAAATTTTCCATCTACTGTGCATATGTTAAACTAGAAAATCCTGTAAAAGTAGAATGAGAGCAGATGCTCTTATTTTAGGAAACAAAACTAGTCTCACAAATGTCACTCAGAAGTCTGGAAGTCACCATCCTTGTCTTTGTACTTGTCAAGTTTTCCATTCTGCTTACAAAGTCACTCAATGTTTCAAATGGTGCTTGTCCATATTGGTCCTAAATAAGGCCACTACCGGCCTTCCCTTGATTAGAGTTCAATGTTCACTAATGTTCTCGTAGTGATGGTTTTCTTTTCCCCTGCAATAAAAAGATTTTTTAAAAAAATTTTTGTATTTTAGGGAAGGGTCTACAGGGTGTTCAGGGTCTCACTGCTAGATTAGACTTATAGTGATTCTCCTGTTTACAGCCTCCCAAGTGCTGGAATTACAGGCGTGTGTCACCACGCCCAGTCTGAATGCCATCTCAGAGCACCCTGGGGGTGGGGCGAGCATGACAGGCCTGGGGGTTGAACCTCTGGGCCCTGTACTTGCTTGCAGGTGCTTTAACCCACTGAGCTATTTGGCTGGCCCTAAAATGATATTAAAAGAAGAAAAGAGGGACTCAAATCACTTCACTTGCTTCAAATCAGTATGGAATCAACATAAACTTTTGTACAGAGTCCATAATGTTCAATAAAAGTCAGAATTGGCACTTAATACTTAGATATTAATTAAATTAATAAATATGCATCATCTTAGGGCTGCTTGTTAACCTAACATCTCACAATTACTCTAACTCAGATTTTTGTCCTGTTTATTCTGCAGTGCCTTCATTTCATCAAAGTTCTCTTTTGAACATCTCTATTCTTGCTCTTTCTATATTTTGCCTTTTGCCCTTGTTTATCTACTTCATGATTCAATTGTACTAATCTTGTTTTCAAGTGTTTACACTTCACACTTCAAATTTGGGTGTACTTTGTCTCTGTTTGTTTTTTTTGTTTTTTTTTTTTTTTTTTTTTTTTTTTAGTTCTCAGATTATTGCAATTAGTGAATAATTTCTCTGATAGTCTGTCTGCCCAACAATTGAGAAGTCCAACTGGAAAATTTTTTTATCAAAAATAATCTGTTTAATTAACCTTATAAGTAGCAGAAATTTAATCTGTGTCATATCCAGAAACCTGGGTGATCTCTAAAGCCTGGGAAACAGTTTTGTTTATAGTGATCAAAGATTGCCACCTATCTGGACTGGACTCTGTCAAGGTGTCTGTGGTTACTACACTCAGGTGGGTGCTGAATCCTCTTAATTCCTTGCCATAAGCTTCATGTTTGTCTGCTCATTGTCCTCTGACCTTGGCATTTCACAAAGGAGATCTCAAACTTCTGCCATTCCAACAGGTTGAGGACAATGTCATCTCTCTTCCTGGGCTTTGAACATTCCTTCTGAAACAGGTACCCTCCTGAATGAAAGATAAAATGAAAAATTTGTCTTCAATATAAGTATTCAATTTGTTTCTTCTTCCCAACATTATTTTTCTTCTAGGTATTAGATAACATTTGTGGTCATTGCTCCCACATACCTTGAATCATCTTGAAACATACAATTCATAGATGAAGCCTGGATTTCAGTAATTCAGATTCGTTTTTCTAGGGTTTTTTTGTTTTTGTTTTTGTTTTTTTTTTTTTGAGAAATCATTCTGCCTCTTCCAGGTTAATAATCCTGAGTAAACTAGAAGGAATCACAAAGTGGCAAGATGTCCTAAGGGAATTCACCCCTCATTGGAATATTTGACAAAGTTGTCTTCTGAATTTATATTCTCCACTAGGCTTTAATCACTGCCTGACTCTACTGGATTATAGTCACATATGTAGGAAGGGAATGAAAGGCAGGAGGAGTGAAGGAACAAAGGGAGGAAAGGAAAAGAAAAAGGGAGTACTTCATATCAGTAAAGAATGAAAAAACCTTATGTAAAAGAGAAACACAAAGATCAACCAGTGCTTCTTAAATATAATGTGTTAATCATTCCTCAGACATGAGATGGACTTATCTCCGATCTTATTTCTCTGTCTGGCTTCTTCCTTTTGCTTGGCATATGTCTACTCATTCTTCTAGTACTAATTTAAGTATTGACAACATAGTTGGTGTTTCTCCAGGTAGTCTTCATATTTTACACATATATCATATATAACCTAAACCATATTAAAATTAATCTTGCATTGCAGTTTTATCACATTTGCACATCTTATATTTATGGCTGTAAGTCTCATTTGTCTTTGCACCTTGGCACCTGGTAGTACTCTGTAGTTTACTCCATAATTGACACTTCTTGAAATAAAATATATTTTTAAATTCCATTTTAACATGGTATGGCAAAAAAATCAAGCTTTTTTAAGTGGTACTTGTCTATTTTCTTCTTTAATGGTTGACAAACATTTTTGAGTTAGTTACATGGCTCTGTGACTATAGATTTTGTTTCTCAGTCTCTCTTAAGGAGAGTGTGGTTATGTCACTTGATGACAATGGTAGATATCTGGAAGTTTCAAGAACCATTGTCAGAAATTGTCCTTCACATAGATAATTTTTTTTAGTGTTCCTCTTTCCTATAGGCTGGAAATATGGACATCATAGGCTACTGCAACCCCTTGCTCAGATGCTGATGTAGAAAATGAAATACACCCATGCCACTGAAAGTAGGCTCTGTTTACTTACATGGGAGAAAGTAAGCTGTCATCTAACTTCAGCCACTTTTTCTCCACTTGCTTTACTGCTCTCAGGCAAAGCTTAAGCTAAACCATTGTTACAAACATCAAAATGATTCCTGCCAATGTACTCCCTCTGAGCTGGTTATGGTTTGAATCATGTCTCCTAATAGTAATTCAGATGTTGAATTCCTAAATCTCAGCACCTCAAAATGTGACCTGTTTCAGAAATAAAATCATTGCAGATAAAATTAGTTCAGATGAGCTAAGCCTGTAGGATGCACGCTTGTGGCAGCCAGTGTGGTTTACTCATAATATGCTAAAACTGGACTCATACAATCCATGGTCAGTGTCTTTTCAAGGCTGGCATTGCCCTGCAAGGGGCTGAGGAATTGCAAAGCCTGTGGACAGGTCTGGAACTAACCAACCTTGAGCCTTCAGAGAGGCCTCAGCCTTGCTGACACTTTGATCTCAGACTTTCAGCTTCCAAAACAATTCGACAAATTTCTCTTTCTCTTACTTTGATGGGAGAAGGGGTAACAGGGATTGAACTCAAGATCTTTTACTTACCAGGCAGCACTTATTCTGCTGAGTTATCTCTCCAGCTCCCAAAACAATAAGTTTCTGTTTTACTACTGGCACGATTTATGTAACTTTATGATAGTAGTTCTGGGAAATTCATGAAGCCTTTTTTTCACTACTAACTTAACCTGAAGAAAAGTTGTTACAAGATTAATGATAAAACAAATTTATTCTAACTTTGTATGTAAGTGCATAATAATAAGTGATGAGCAATTTCAATAGAAGTAAATCAAAAGATGGTTGTGGGCAAGTTAAATCTATAGTCAATCCTCAATACTTCTTTGAAATCATTTCCTTTCTGAGGGAATCAATGTCTCAGTCCTGAGACCCAATGCCAAACACAGCTTAGAGGAGAAGAGGTACGCTTGACCCCTGCTTTCAGCCTCTGATCACCTGGCTCTGAGGCAGAGACATGGCGATAGATCCAAGATATTTTAAGCTCATGGGGTTTGGGAAGCGGGTGAAAGGAAAAGCCCACAGCAGAAGGATCTAGGGACCCACAGACCCCAAGGCCTTCCATCTGTGACCCTCCTGAACACACCTAAAACTGAACAGTAAACTCAAACTCTCTGTATTAGCTCACTGGGTTTGCTGTAATAACGTAACAGATATTGCATGATTTAAAGGGTAGAAATGTGTTGTCTCTCAGTTATGGAAGCTATAACTCTGAAATTGAGCTGTTGGCAGCCCTGTGCTATCCTCTGGTAGGAAGGATGTTTTTCATTCTCTGGGGCGGATAACAAAGCTTATCAACTACATCCCAACAGCCACACTCCTACATGTCCTGACACTTTCTTCACCCTTCAGAGTGTCTAAAATTAGTTGTGTTGCCTGCATTCCTGTATGGGAAAGGAGAATAATAGATGATAATTTATAGAAAATGCAATAAATCAGGAGCCCCTTGCAGTCTGCTGCCAGAATAAATTATATTTAGATCCATAAAAATTTCTCTTATGATGCTAGAACTCTTTCTCAGAGGACTCTAATATTGTGTCCCCAAGATTTGGACTTGTCTTATATTCAAATAGTCCACATTGTCAGTAAAATTTAATAATATAATTAACAGGAACCATCAGAAGAGATCTATAGCACATCTGTTTTCTTATTGGTCTGGAAACATAAAAAGAAATAAATAAGTGGAGTAATGAGTATTAAATCTGTGTCAATAATCCAATATTTCATTCTCTACAGAAATGTTATTCTTTACTCTGAATATAAAATTTATATTATTTTAACATTTCTATGCTTGCAAAACAGATTCATTTGCAAACCACATGTCATCTTCAGTATGTTTAGATGCATTTTTTTTCAACTTTAGTAAATATATTTTGCTAAATGTGTGCAAATACCTCTTTGTTTTATGCACAGTGAAAATCCAATATGTTACTTTATAGTGCATTGCAGAACATATTTGCATTTCTTTTCAACTGGGATAATTTACGGTATACCTGGCAAAACTTTTCCTTGGATCATGCTTGAAGCTATGGCTGAACTTTAGTCTAAGCCAGGTAGCTACATTTACTATATAAATGTGTTGACTTACACTAATGATGAAAGTATCAGGTCAATTTTGTGTGTCATATGCACATAGGGTCCTAAAAATGACCATTTTATGAAATTTCGTTGAAATTCTTAAGAAAACTAGCATGCCACTACTACTTAAAGATGCTTGCAGTTCCAACTTAAATGTATCCCTAATAAAGGAAGGATTTCAACTTACACTTTTCCTCTCTGTATTCATTTACTGGGTTTGTCATAATAAACGAACAGCTACTGAAGGATTTCAGCCTTGGAAATTTGTTATCTCACAGTCTGGAAGCTACATGTCTGATACTGAGGTGTTGGAAGAGCTGTGCTGGCCTTTGGCAGGAAGGGAGTGTTTGAAGTTTCTCCTCTACTTTCTAATCCTTTGTCTTTCGATCTTTTCCTTTCATATGTCAGTCTCTGCCCAACTCTTCACTTAAAAAAAAATTAAAGATACCAGGTATATTGCATTAAAGTGTACACTAGTAACTTCACTTTAAGTTTCTCATAAAGACCCTGTCTTATGAGTAGTCACATTATCAAGTATGAGAGGTGAGGATTCTCATATTTTCTTTGCAGTTTTATGGTGATGCCATGCACATCGTGGTATTCCCCACATTTGGTGCAGTGAGTGACACGTAGTTGATATTTAATGAATGTTTATTATAATTACATCCACAAATTATCAGTCAGAATATAATTAAATAAGATTCACATCAAAATCATGACTCTAAATAATTACTACTAACAGGCAGAAATTGTACATGAATATGTCACATGTATGTGGTCATGTATAGTTGAGGCATTGTAAGTTTTTGTTAAAAATATTATTGTTTTATTATTATTTTTTTTAATTTTTTTTTTTTTTGCAGTACCAGGGATTGAACTCAGGACCCTGTACTTGCCAGGCAGGTGCTTATTCTACTGAGCTCTTTCCCTAGCCCTTGGAAAACATTATTATTTATTTATACATTATTGTTTATTTTCCTTGTTCTAAATTTTAAAAGGATGAGTACCTTTCATCTGTGATGATTCGAAAGATGCCATATTCGGCGTTGGCAGAACAAATTCCATTAAGATAAATCTGCATTCATTGGTGCCTACAACCTTTAATGTGTAAATATGATGTTTAAACAAACAGCAATGTACTATTCTTCCAGTTTTGTAAACATTATGTGTAAAGTATACAATTTTATAAATACAAAAATATGGATTAAATCATATTTCCACTTTTGGGACAAAGTGGCATTAAAGTCAGAGAAAATTAAGGAGTAAAAGAAGCAGAGTGTATATCTTGGTGTTTATTGTTCTTAAAATTCCGCTTAGTTCAGGACTGGGGATATAGCTCAGCAAAGTAATTGTCTGTTTGGCAAGCTCAAGGTCTCAAATTTGATACCCGGTACCAAAAAAAAAAAAAAACTTTAATTTAAAAAGAAAGGATTGTTTGTGAACCTTATTGCTAGTTTGGCTCCATCCACACACACCAGAAGAGTGATATTCCTTTTGTGTTGGTTTTCAAGCATAAAAGGTTTATGATAGTGATTTATTTATCTGCTTAGACTTTTTATAATTAATCACGCCATTTGCCCATGGAAAAAAAAAGAGAGGTTCCATCTAACTATAAGGTGCTGTATCCAGTGATTTATTATTTCCACAAGTCAATATGCATATTAAAATTCAAGATTATACTTCACTATAGTTTTACCAGGTTTGGGTAGAAATGGACATGCATCTCTACTTCTATTTATCTATTCACAGACTCTGGTACTTTGGCAACATATGGTATGGGGTTCAAGAGGGAAACGCCATTGAGTTTAAGGTTACTGAAATGCCAAGGATCTTCATCCAGGCATAGAAAGCCTACATCCAGGTAAAGGAAAGCCACAGCTCATGCCGCCGGTGCTCTTTCATATCTGTGCTTTTTGTTTCTTTCTGCGGATTCATTCTCTTTCACTGATGCTTGATGTCCTTCTTATAGAAAAGTTTCGCTGACAATACATTTGACCTTAAACTTCTCTAATCCTCCTTAACAACAAATCTAGGCTTGACTCACGTTTTCATGACCTATTTCTAACATATCCCAGAGAAATTAATTCTAGGATAAATATTTCATTGGCAAAAACTGGGGTAGGTGTTATTTCTCCTACTCAACTACATCTGGAAGGCTGGATCCTCTAGAATTTTGGTGACTCCTAATGTAGCCAGATGGAATTAAAAGTAAAAGGATTTTCAGAGGAGACATTTGGTTTTTCTTACAGGGGAATAGGAATTGATAACAAAATAAATAGGTGAGTCTCAAAAAAAAAAACCATAACATTCTGAAACATCTCTCATTCTATAAAAGATTTTTGTCAAGTTCTTAGAAATGTAGCATCAAATATATATCCTAACCCTAGACAACAAACATTACGTAACATTGGTGTAAGAAAGAAAAGCAACCAGAGTTATCTAAAATCTATAGGCACTCAGGACATTTTCTATTTCTTAAAATAGCCTTGCAGAAAGATATTCTTTCTGCTATCTTATAGGTAATGGTACAAAGTAGTGCATAAGAATTTTAGAGGAATGGGACCAGGGAGATGGCTTAGTGGAATAAGTGCTTCCCTGGCAAGTGCAAGGGCCTAAGTTCAATACCTGGTTCCTAAAAGGAAAAAAAAAAGAATTTTAGAGGAAATCTTCTAATAAAAAAGCAGAAATCTCACAAGATAAAAATGAAAGCTATTTCATTTATATCCCCCTTTTTTGTTTTGTTTTGTACAGAGATTGGTGTTCCATTGTGTTGGTGAAGTTGTATTTGGGGAAGTCTTTAAAGGACCTTTTCATACTTGACACCAGTATATATATATATATATATATATATATATATATATATATATTAGTTAGGATAGATGTACAGCTACTTTCTCTTAGTTCAGTGAGAAGAAAGATTTGTACTAGTAGTGTTTAGACAAGAGGTCATGTCTGCATCTTGTACTGTGAATAACTACTACAAAAACAACAATATGCAATGTATTAATCATTGTAACTGTCCTACTAACCTGTTTTGAAATTGTTTCATTGTTATTTATTTCTCATTGAGTAAAAAATTTAAATGAAAAAGAAAGGTATGATGAAAAGCTAGTAAGTATATAGACCTTTAGAGATGGGCATCAGTATTTTCAGTAAAGATGAAAACATTGTAGACAGATCTCAAGGATCATCAACTAAAGCATGAATTTGGAAAAAAGTAAACTACTAGGATGAGATTATTGAGGCAAGCAAGGAGTAAAATATTAAACTATATTTAAGTTATTTTAATATGAAAAGAATATCAACCTAATTTTATATCTATAGAAGGTAGAAACAGATATAAAAATTAAGTTCCATAATTTTTTTTTTTTTACTTTTCTTTACTGGAAATGTCTGTGGCTTTATTGTTATCATTGTCAAAGTCGACATGCACTGAGGTTTTCTTATGAACCATGTGATATTGAAAAAGTTTTCATATTTTAATTATCACAGCCTGATATTGCATTCAATATCTCAAAATAAACAGTATAAAATTTTAGTGAATTATAAAACAATATGATTTATTCCTGGAGTTGCTTTAAGACAAGATAAAAGGCAGAGTGATGTAAGCCTATTGAAATAATTTAAAGACATATTTTAAGCTGAATTAAAGACAACTAACATCTTATCTATTCTTGTCTGTTAACGTAATAATTACCTTGATGATATGATCCACTCTAGCTTTATTACAGTTTTCGTTATATTAGAATGTTTGAGTAGCTGGAAGATTTGAAGTTATCTTCCAACAAATAAAGTTAGTAAAATACAGAAACAAGCAAGGAAACTTCATGACAAACACATAACCAATGGACACCTAACTTAATAAGCGCAGCCATTCACTACTACAAAAATAATCAATTCAGAATTGACTTAGCAATTTTAGTTAATCCACACATATTACTTGACATGTCAGTAAGAACCCCCCTTGTCAACATCTTGTATCATTACATAAATTTTCATTCAGCAAGCAGAGTTACTTTCTTGAATCAAGTCTTCCTCTGGCTGTGTGGTCTTTGGAGACAACGAGGAGTTGGTACGTAGTAATTACAACTGGATGTTGTTCCAAATCTCAGCCGAGTTTGGTAGGTCCTCCTCAAACGTCCACCTCGTTCAGTTTCGTGTTACTTGTATGAGTGCTTTAGACTTGTACTCCAGGGATGATGTTTTTTTGGCTTGCTTTTCTGCCTCTGGTTCTTTTGGCCCCACTGAACCCCTTCAATGCTCTTAGTAGGTTCAGAACACTTTGGTTCTTTTTTTTGTATTTTAGGGAAGGGTCTACAGGGTGTTCAGGGTCTCACTACCAGATTGGACTCGTAGTGATCTGCCTGTTTACAGTCTCCTAAGAGCTGGGATTACAGGTTTGTGCCACCATGTCCAGTCTCAATTGCCTTCTCAGCGTGCCCTGGGGTCGAGGCCAGCACGGCAGGCCGGAGGATCAAAGCCCTAGCCCCTGTACCTGCTTGCAGACACTTTAATCCACTGAACTATTCAGCTCGTCCAACACTTCAGTTCTTACAAGGTAGCTATCATCTCAAAATAATATCACCTGTACTTAAAAAAAAAAAAAAAAGGCAGTGCTAATGTTCTTGTAGGTTCCCTTATATTCATTCCTAATTTCTTTTACCATTTCTCCAAGGGTTCCCAAGTACCTCCTTGATTCTCATGGAACTACTCCAAGTATGGCTACAAATACGCCTTTTCTTTGAGAGTCTAAAAAAACCCATAAAATGTGTCATTCTGATCTTTCCTCTAACAGAAACAGCTCTGTCATTAATGACATTGTTAGAAGTGAGATACTACAGAGGGTTGACTCAGGACATCAGAATATATTTCATCATAAATCACAAATCAGTTACCACATGATGTTAAAGGAAATTGAGAACATGTCAAACTTGAACAAGAGATAGTGCTGACCAGTAAAGGTAAACCTTTTAATGACTAAATACCCAAACTGAAGCTCATACTCTTTTTATCTCAAAGTGCTCGTACTGAAATTGAACTTGAATACTGAAATTTGCGTTAAGGAAAAACATAATCGTTATCCATTTCTTGGTTTGTGTGTTGACAGATAGGGCTCTGCGTGCTCTCTGCAGCACTCATGCCACAGGCTGGTCACCACTGGTGTCACCACATCCAAACATATCAGACAGGGCCTGCCAGATAGCTCAACCAGTTAAAGTGCCTGTGTAGGAAGAGAGCAGCAACCAGGGTTCAATCCCTGGTGTGCTCTGCCAGCCCTGCCCCCAGGGCACACTGAACTGGTGATGGAAACTGGACATGGTGGGACATGCCTCTAATCCCAGTGCTTGGGAGGCTGAAAGCAGGAGGATCACTAAGAGTCTAATTTGTGTAGTAAGACCCTGTAGACACTGTACTAAAAACAAAACAAAAAAAAAAAATCAGACAGTGCCATACATCATTTCTTTCCCAAATTTCAGATTTGTGATTTTACAAAAGAAGACCACACAAAGTATTTTATCCTTTTTCATCAAGTAGAAATACATTTTCCAAATACATGTGTCATTAAAATGGGAAAAAATCAGGACAACCCACTAAATCTTAACTAAGTTTGGTGGTCTCTTAAGTACTATATTAATAACAGCAATGCTTTTCTACAAATAGAATTGCTTGACCTCTTTCATCTGCTTTCCTAATTAACAAAGATAATGCATCAAGTGGGGCTAATTTTAAATGAGAACAAAATAATGATTAAAAGCCAAGTTAATTTTGCATACAGCTTTTGATGTTAAAAATGCACAAATAAAACTACTGCAAATTAGACATTGTAACACAAGATAAACAGAATGAGATTCATCTCTCTGGGCTGCAAAATATAATTTTCAAATCTCTATCCTTTATCTTTTGGTATTCATAAATTATCAATCACATCAGACGTTGTCCTCTTTATAAAGTACTTTCTATGTGAAACAGTGACATACAGTGGAACTATTGTAACTCCCTCTTAACTACCGTCTGATGCAACACTACATATTGTGCTGGAGTGTAGGCTATATCGATAATGTCAGATCACCTGTGTATTTGCCTTTGGGTTGATTTCAGGCTATCCAGTGTTACGACAGGATGTAACTCTTCCTCCAAAACCGGGCTTCTCGAGTTAAAGTGGAGAATACTCATGCCACGCACAGTTAGGCAGGGACATCAGTTACAACACCCAAGTGAACTGCAATAGCGGTTCCCCTCCTAGCACAATGAAAGGGGACTTTATTATACTTAACTAGCTTTATTTTGTTTCTTTGTATTTTCTTTAGCATATGCACAGATTCTAACAGTTACAGAAGTGTAGATTGAGTGCAATTTAATTCATTGTTTTCTCCACCTCATATTGGCATCACATTTGAGAGTCTGGAGTTCCTTGAACACACAATCTTTTATGCTAATTCAATTAGTTATGTGTGTAATACTGTACATAATTTTTGGATATTATAAAATTTTTATACTACAAGCTGTATTTAGCAATATGAAAAGGTAATGATTTGTAGTTTCTGTCTGGTTGGTTTTACCATGTAGTTGAAATACATAAGAATTGTTGATAATGCATCAAAAGAATTTCAGAATCAAGACGGATTAACAAATCGTATATTTACTGAAAATTATTATATGAAATCTAAAAGCCAGGAGTTTGTATGTACATTATGCCCTTCAAGTCGTCAATATACTTCTGTTATACAGGCACATTTTACAAACTACAGAAAATTAAAGTTAAAAATCATTTTCCTGTAATAGCAGAGATTTTTATTTTTATTTTATTTATTTAATTTATTTATTTATTTATTTTTTGCAGAACCGGGGATTGAACTCAGGCCCTTGTGCTTGCCAGGGAAGTGCTTATTCCACTGAGCCATCTCCCCGGCCCCAATAGCAGAGAACTTAGAAGGCATTTAATGACAAATTCTCACTCTTCAAATGTGCTTTTAACAATTTTGTACAGGTTATCTCTTGTTCTATGAGTCTTCCTCCAAAATAAGAAATGAAGGAAGGCTGGTATTAAAAATTCATATTAGAGTTACAGGAGCTTAAACATAACTATATAAAACTGTATATTATTTAAAACATAAATTAGTAGCTGGATTATAAATTCAAGTTATTACAATAGTATACTTAAATGTAATTATGCAATTCATCAAATTACTCAGTAAATAATTAAAAATCTAAAATCCACTAGGAAAGAAATGTTAGTACACTATTCTTATTACAGAACTCACATATTGATGGAGCAATATAAAGAAGTGCCTGTATCTGTCTTAATGTCTGTTTGCATTCTGGGGTTTTCTTGGAACTCTAAATCTACTCTTACTTCTTTCAACCAGTACCAGCACATAATGGAACCTAGTAAGCTGCATCTGCAACTTCAACTTAACCAGGAGTAGCATATTACTATTGAGATAATATTTTATTTCCTATTTTGTTTGGCATGTGTCATTTCATCTTAGCATTATTGCTATGAAAAATACTTGAGGCGAGTGTTATGGTTTGTGTCTAGTTGTTCACCCAAAGCCTCATGCATTCACAGGGTGAGGACTTCTAGTATTTGAGATTAGCTCATGAACCATTGGGATTATGGGTTTAGTACTGCTGGGATTATAGGTATGAATGCCACACCCAGACTGAAGAGGATAACCTGAGTGTAATATAAGAGAGGCAGAGAGACAGACTTCCTCTCTCTCTGTAGCCATTGTTGCTGATATGCCTCCATTTTGCTCATGCTGTCTACCGCTGCCATGAACTGCTGTCCTCTGCCGTGTGCCAGTCTGCCTTGGAGGCAGCTGAGTATGGACTGAAGCCTCCATTGACTGTGAGCTAACTAAACCTTTCCTTCCTTCATTTGGGTGTCAGGTATTGTGTCCCAGAAATGAGAGAAGAGTAACTGAGACAGCAAGTAATACTATAACGGAAGTGTTTACTTTGGTTTTCTTTGTTTTTGTTTTTGTTTTTCATAATGTATATAAGTTATTGTCCTTTACAGTAAAACTAAAAAAGTAATTTCAGTTGTCTTTGAAACTTTATATTTTTTAGATTAATAATAATATTCAACCTGTGGAAATTTTATAAAAGAATTTAATTCTCTTAATCAGTTTTTTGTACTGACACATAATTTCTCTCTAATTTGTACATTATCTAAAACAATAAAAGCAAGATTTTACATTATAGTACCAACCTGAATTTTGAAGTTTCATGCCATTAAGAATCATTCCTAAACTAATGTTACTTCCTTGTGTAAGAGTGATAAAATAATGAAGATAACTTTAGATTAAAAAATCGTAAAAATTGTTTCTTTTTAATTTTGTCATAAGCCATCCCATTATTCTTTGTTCTACCTGTTTTCTTTAATAGGTACAATTTCAGAATAGATTTTCTTTATTATAACTAAGGATTTAATTTTCCTGGGGAAGGCTTCAGAGATTCGTTTATTGACTTTCTTTCAGCACTAGGAGTGGAAATGTTAACCTTTTGAACTCTCTCTGGAATAAAACATGAGTTTCATCCTCATATGTTGTAACAAACTATAATTTGTGTTAGGACTTCTTTATTTTTTTCCACAATTTTATTGAGAAACAAATAGCAATGAGACAGTTTCAAATAAAATTAGCAGGATAGTTTCAATAATTAATACATTGCATACTGTCTTCCTAGTGGTTATTTGTTGTACAAGATGCAGACATGCTATCCTATTTACAAACACTATTAGAATAAATACCTCTATTCATTGAACTAAGAGAATGCAGCTGTATATACATCCTAACCATTTTTTTTCAAAGTTTTACTGATAACAGATAGCAATGAGACAGTTTCAAATCAAATCGGAAGT
>NW_004524697.1:5263266-5291156 GCF_000260255.1 Octodon degus | reverse complement strand
GTGAAAGCCTGAGAGAATGTTTTCTCTCCATGTGACTCTCCTTAGGCACACTCTATATCATAGATCACTTTCCTTTTTGGCCCCATAATCTCCTTGAAAAGAAAATTTGTGACACAACTCAGTTACCTGATGTTGCAGTACAGGCTCTCATATGTCCTAAGCCTTAATTGACCTTGGAAGGCTAGGGCCAAAATGTTGGCTTTCCTTGAAGCCCTCCTTTTGCTCTAATTTTTGGTCTGCAAAGTTAGGTTGTTAACCTTCCATAAGAGAAGCTTATTGTTATTACCATACAGCCTAGGCTGTTGAGCTTGACCTCACTATCTGTCTGAATATCAAACATCTTAGGCATAACATGGAACAGGTATTTTTTTCATCAAGTATCAATATGTTAAATTTTAAGTCCCTACAGAATAACAAAAATATTTAAAAAATTAAAATATATTTTAAATATAGGAATTAGCAATTATATATGTTTACATATAAGTCCAGGAATCTAACCATATGACCACTGTAGCAGAACAGCCCCACAACACTCCTTTTCCTGTCTCCTGCCTTCATTCACCACCCCCTTCCTTTTTAAACAAACATCTACCCGAGAGACAGCATGGCAGCAGCCAATGTGTCATGACAAGCAGCACGTATTCAGAAGATGGAAATGTTTATTTTGGATTAAGAGGTTTTACTTTGTGGTCACCTTGTAGGGCTGTGGTGAATCCATGGTTGAGAAATACAGGATGAGAAAAGAGTTTGCATGGCAACAGCCAAGAAGCAGAGAGACAAAGATAAGAAAGGGCCAAGGATGAGGTGTGGCCCTCAAGGACAAAATCCCAGGGACCAATTTTCTCCACTGGTCCACTCTTGCTAATACTCCATTTAGCTATTGATTCATCAATAATTCATCCATCCATAAGGTTAACACACTCACAATCTGATCTCACCACTACCTCTTAACATTACTCCTTAAAAGAATCAACTTTTCAGTATGTGAGTCTTTAGAGGGCACTTAATATTTCAGCCATAATAATATAGAAATATTAAAATCTGCTTTGTATTTATCCAGTATAACAGTAGCAAATATTACTGAGTCCATCTGTAAGATAGGCCATTTGTTAAAACCTTGCTGTTATAGAAACAAATGAATAACATTTGAAGGCAGCTTCAAAACTAAGCTCAAATTGTTGATGCTTGTTATCTAGGGTCATAAAAAAGAAAGCCTTCAATGCTGCACTTGGTTCAGAGCTGAGAAGTGCTTGTTAACATTGCCCTGGATTGCTTCAGGTTTTTGGGCTTCACTTTTTCTCTAACCTGGTTGCTATAGGATGTTTATTACAGCTCTAAAACAAGGCTACTTTGTGTGAATAATCACCTGGCAACTAAAAGTCTATCTCCCAGGACCTGTGGTCATATAACACAAATCATAGTATTTTTGTTTGTTATTTTCTGAAATAATCATTCCAGAGCTGATGGGTGGCTGGAAAGGATTATCAGCTTGATGTCTTTATACCCAGGGAATCAGGTTTTTTTTTGTGCTTCATTATAGTCTTCCCTCTAGATCTTTATATGCTAAGAAATGATTGGTAGGAGGAAGTGTTAATTAACATAAGAGATTGAAGAATAGGTCACCTAAAGGGTAGATAAGCCAATTAATTGGAACAGTGAGAACTATTGTGTGTTCAAAATGAGAATTATGCTGAAGCACGCACAAAATAACAAGACTCAAAAGATGACAAAATATAAGGTGGAAAATATTCCGATTAAATGTAGAATTGAAAAGGGCAAATCAAAAATGGAAGGTCAATCCCTACAGCACAGGTTATTTACAGAGCTCACTAAAGAGAAACACAGCGTTAGCATAAGAAATAACTAATACAGTGTGGAGGACGTCCTGTGCCTCCCACACAACTGAGAAAAGTAATAGCCATGCTTCTCACTTAAAAATGGAAGAACTGTCAGTAGTTCAAGGTGCCTTTGTCAAAACGAAAGGAATTATTACAGTAGGGTTGAAAATCCAAGTGGACCCTGTAGGAAGATGAAAAGTGGGCTCTTGTTCTCATCTTTTTTCTGTCTTACGTAAACAGTATGAATAAGCTAAAATAGTTCTCTTTGCTCAAACCAAGCATTTAAGTAATTTCTGATGGGGGGGCATGTCTTTACATTTTTTGATAACTTTAAATGACCTCCTCTTGTGATTGGTTCCTCTCCTTACTAAAGTCCCAGAGTTTTCAATCTAAGAAACCTATAGGATGCGGCAGGGTAGAATCTTTAAGAACAGAACCAGCTTAGGAGGGTGCAGTATTCAAAGTTTTAATCTTACTATCTCTGAATAGCTGAGTCAGGCAAGAATTGTAAGCAAAAGGAAAATATTTTCGTATCATGGAATTCATATTTAGATAAAATGAGAATTTTTGTTTTCTATATGATCTAAAAATGCTGTAGGGGCTTGGGGAGATAGCTTAGCGGTGCACAATAACCTAGGTTCGATTCCTGGTGCCGCATGCCATGCTGACCCCTGGCATGCAGTGATGGCCACCAAAGTTGGGTGTGGTGATACACGCCTTTAATTCCAGCCCTGGGGAGACCAGACAGGAGGATCACTGTGAGTTTGAGCTGCATAGTGAGACCCTGTACCAAGTAAGTAAAAGATTTAAAAAAATGCTACAAATAGAGGAAGCTAATGGATGTTGGTAAGAGGCATATATTCCTCATTTCCATATTAATAAAACACTAATATGTCATATAATATGTTAAAATTTAGAGACATTTGCTAATAAAATTCTTTACTAATAAAATTATTTACTCATAAATCAAGCCAGTTAATAAGTTATATTTAAAAATATTACAAATTCAGTGCTTTTCTGGCACTAGTCAGATTTGCAAAAGTTTAGATACAGTTTATAACTTCAATATTTGGGGTTCTTTTGTATGATCTAGGAAGATATTTAATAGAGAGTGACTCCATGTAACTCAAGGCAATGTTTTTATATATTTGTTGCTTAGATATTAAACTCTATGAATTCAGGAAAAGGAAGTCAGTGTGACTTGTACTGCCCAGAGTAAGGTTTGTAAAAATGATGCACTGAAAATTGTGAATTAAAAATTAAGTTGAACTTGGATAGATATCAACAAGAAGAGGGGCCTAGAAAGTTATATTAAATCAAAGAAGGAAGAGTGACATACTTTTGCTATGTGAGATTAAAAAGACAGATCTGAATATCCGATGACAACTTATTTTCAAAATCAGGTAGGGGAAGTAAGAAAACATTTAATAAAGGAATCATTCTAAAATGCAGATTAAGATTGTGACTAGTTCAAAGGACACACACACCCTGAGAAGTGAGTCTTCAAGGACAGGACTCAGATCCTTTCCCATCACCATCACTTCTCCTGTCCCAAATTCCTTCCAGGAAAAGGATAAAAATGATTTTCTTTCCACTTTCCCACATAGTTCTTTTATTGAAGCAAGGACCCTTACATCTAGAAAAAAATTTGTAAGCTGGTCAATTGAGTGGTACAAATATTGATTGTATGCTTAAGAGAATTAGAAAACATGCTTCCTCTGGGGACAGTGTCTCTTTGTGCTGGTTTCTTTTCTTGTTAAAAAGATCAAGAGTTCCAGGCATTAAGTAGTCACCTCTTTTGTTCCAATTTCTCCTTTTCAGAGGTAAAATAAAAAAATCGGCAACAACAAAATCTTTGTTTTCTCTGTGGAAATGAGTAGTTACAAGCAGCCTAAATAAAGTAAAAATATTTGACTTTTTAAGTCTTATATATAATCACACTGCAAGAGGACCATATGTGAAAATGTAAGAAATGTAAATGTTTTCAGCAATTGCTTTCCCCTGCATAACAATAGAAATCTGACCTTTGAGAAATTCCTGCCGATTTCTTTTGATGTTCTCCCAGCTCTCTTTACACCATCTGTTCTTTGCTTTTTCAATTTACTTTTTTTCCTTTCTCTATTTGATAATTTCTTGACTATCCTTGAGTTTTCTGACTTAGTTCAAAAAATATATTCATATATTCAGATCCTATGAATGTGGAATTTTGACTGCAGTTACCTATTATCGCTGTTTCCCCATATTTTTTCCATTTTCATTACTATTATGCTGATTTTATATTCACTCTTAATCAAACTGGACACAGTAAAGTCAGACTAATATGAGGATGGGAGAGATTGTAGTGGGTAGGCTGTATATTAGTCAGCTTGCCATCATTGTTAACAAAATAGTCGAGAAAATAGATTTTTAAACAGAAAAGAATTATTTTGGCATACTTGTGGGGTGTTCAGTTGAGGATCTGTGGCATCTTTATTGAGCCTATGGTATGGCAGAGCACTCCACTTTACTGAAAACCAGGAAGCATGGTTAGGAAGAGGAAGTTGCCGCCCCACAATCCCCTGCAAGAGCCCATCCCCGGTAGCTTAGCAGCTCCTTCTCAAGGTCTCATGGACTCCCAGGCGAGCTGCCACAGGGGATCAAGGCTCTGAAATGTGAACCTTTGAGAGACACTTATCCAAACAATATATTTCAGATAATTAGTCTGTTCTAAGAAGAGCTTCAAGGGATAACTTGTAACATGGATCTTTACACTAATTGGCAATATAAATTCATTTTTGTTTTTCAATCAGTTCTTAAATGCCAACTGTTAGTCATACAGACCAAGTGTAACTCTAGATCTGCTTTATCTCATTTGTCTTGTTCTTTAGTAAACTTTCTGAAAATGTTTTGAGCCCCTCTGGAAGGCATACCCTTGTTCATCTCGTCGACATACCTGCTGCTCTTTGTGGCTCTACGACTCACTCATTTATTTCTGAGATCTGCCTGCTTCATGAAATATTAAGTATAAAACCCTCTTCATCCTCCCGTTGGTGGTACATGGCTAGGGACAGCCTTCTGAGCTAGGTCTTTTTCTTGTTTCTGGACACAGAGATAAAATCTAGTTTGAGGGTACACACACACACATACACACACACACACACACACACACACACACACACACACACTTCAACCAAGAAAGAAGTTTCAGAGTCATGAGTGATAGCTAGGAAAAAATGTTACTGATAAAAGATAGCTACGTGCATTTTAAATTAATAAAATTGAGAAAATCATTCAATTTCAGTTTAGTTCAAAAATTACTTAGCTTAGTTATTTAGTTAAGAAATAACATAACATTTGAGGATTTCTGTGTATTGAGGCAGGGCCCAACATGAGGTCTGTAATCCAAAGACTGCAATGTTGATGTAAAGCTTTAAAAATGTAAATTAAATTTACTTGTAATTACTGTATAACTCATAGGACTGTATGATTTATCATGTGATGTTTGCATAGCTACACACAGTGTGTTTAAATCAGTTTAAATGCATTTTCTCAAATATCCCTTGTTTCTTAGAAGAAAATATTTACAATTCTTCTACTTAAAATATGCAATGCAACATTTTTTGCTAATATGATCTTCAAATATTATAACCAGAATACACTTCTAAATAGCTAAATATTGTGATCTGCCGTCACTGTGCAATAACACTCCAGACAATCCTATAGGCATCTGTGGACTTGTACCATTGCTTAACTTTTTCATATATCTTTGTCCTCAGTATCTTTACAGCTTCCTGTAAACGCCGTTCTACTCTCACCCTCTATGGCATCAAAATTTTTAGATTCTGTATGTAGTTGAAATCATGTGATGTATTTCTTATGTCTGATTTATTTTACTTATCATAGTAGTCTCCATTTCTATTGAGATTCTGCCATTGATAGGATCTCCTTATCATTTTCTTTTTTATCAAATAGTACTCCATGGTGCACATGTACTACTGTTTCTATATCCATTCATGTATTAATAAGATATTTTGATCTTTTCACTATTGTGACTAGTGCTACAACAGAGATGGTAGTGTAAAGATGTCCTGTGTTTGGTTTATTCATTTCATTTCTTTTGAATATACACTAAATAATGACATTCATGGAGTATATGATAGGTCTATTTATCTTTTAAGGATCCCCACATTGTTTTCTGTAATGGTACTATATATTTACACCCACTACAACAGCTCACAAGTGTTCCTTTCCCCCACATCCTTGTTGTCAGCATGTTATCTTTTGTCTTTTTGACAATGGGCATTTGTACTAAAATGATTGTGGTTTTGTTTTGCTTTCTGGTGATTATTGGAGGTGAACAATCTGATATGAACCACCATGCGGGCCTTGGTGGCCGGTTCAGCTTGTCTGGAGGTGGGGCTGGCTGGGCTGTGGTGCTGGGGGTGGAACGCTGGTCCCTGCGCTTGCCTAAGCATGCACTTAGTCAGCTGAGCTACCCTGCCGGCCCTTATACTCCATTCATATGTTTTCTTTCAAGAGTATGTACTTGACCTACTGCTCATTTTAAAAATCACAGTAATTTGTCTTGATATTGTATTTTTTTTATGTATTTTGATCATTTTCCCTTTGAAAAGATATATAGTTTACAAACATTTTCTCTCATTCTGTAGGTTTTTTACTATCATGTTTAGATACAATTCCACCTACCTATTTTTACTTTGTGTCTCCTGCATTTGGAATTCTGTCTTAAAATAGCCCTGCCCATTCCAGCGTCATCGTGTGTTTTCTGATAGTAGCGTCGTGTTTTCACATCTTCCACTTACGGAAGAAAGTACTTCATTTTGTGTGTATATTTAGTCTTTTCATGGATGTATTAAAAACAAATTTTCTTGTTCGGATTAAAATTTTAGGTAATTTAAAATTTGTATTGCTGAGTTTAAACAATGACTCTGTGTGTGTGTGTGTGTGTGTGTGTGTGTGTGTGTGTGTGTATTTAGGGCACGATTTCAGGGTCTCAGTACACAGATTGGGCTCGTAGTGATCTTCCCAACAGGCTGTTTTCCGCCTCTCAACAGCTGGGATTACAGGAGAGCACCACCACACCCAGTCTCATTTGCCATCTCAGCACGCCCCGGGGGCAGGGCCGGCACACCACACCAGGGATGGAACCCGGCGGCCGCTGTGCTTTGCCTAAGCAGGTGCTTTAGCCCTCTGAGCTATCTGGCCTGCTAAACAATGTTTTTTTTTCTTTTTTTTTAAATGAAGTTGAGTATTCACTTTAAAACTTTTGGAGTAAGAAGGATATACTTACAAATTTCAGGTTAGCTTTTGTGGGACTGGTTATTTCTAAAGATTGACAATAAAGAGACCTGGACACCTTGAGCAAGGTTGTCAGGACCAAAAATATTTATGCACATCTTACCATCAATCTATGGCTTTCTCAATCTCCTATATTTTTTGAGATATAGCAAATACACATTATTTTCCTGACTAGCCTCATAAAACTGCCTTTCAACATTTTAAAGGAGGAAATTAAGAAATTTAAAAATAAAGGCACACACTGAATAATTCAGCTTATTTTGAACCAAAGACATTTTTAAAACAAATTCCAACAAGATCTTTTGTAAAATTGTTGACAAGTTGTGCTGGCTAATTAAGTTGCTATCACTTCAAAATGGATAGTTGATTCAATCACATGTCATCTGCCGTGACCACATCTTCACTGTTAATCGGGCATTGTGTAAAAGTTACTACAGGTAGAACATTGATAGATACGTAATTTCCTTGGTCCTTTATTGATCACATAAAATCTTTATATATCAAAAAAGATTTTTATAATTTGTACAGCAATACTAGGAGAAATCAGATACCATCTGTTTTTCCTGTACATTTGAACTGACAGGAAAATCATAGGCGATATCATTTCTCCAAAGATATTCAGCAACAATTAGGACAGGAAAATAGGAAAATTAATGATTCAGCATATATCATTTTCAATACCTTTCTTGGAACTAAGAGTACATAAGCACTAAGGCTGCCTCCATTAACTTCATAACTTAGTGAAGAGAGATGTAAGTAAATTATCAATAGAAAATAATATTATTTCACTGAGATATGTTAAATGACAGGAAAACAGAAAAAGTAACAGCGCTGTCTTGGTAACAAGGTGGGAACAGATGTTAAGAGACATGTCAGTACAATAATTTGAAAGAGGATGGGAATAAAATTTTTCAGAGTATTTTTCAGTGGAAAAGAAGGCATGGAGTGTAGAGTAGTTAGGAAAATCTGTATAAAATCTGTATACATAACAGGAGAATAAAGTTCAAAATTATCATTGGCCAGTATGGAAGTGAATTAGTAGAGATAGCAAGGGACAAAGGAGATAGCAAGGGACAAAGACTTTACAATGATGTGATAGGTAAGACAAATCACAAATTTAGTTGTAGAGAGACGAGGTTTGGCAATTAAGTTGAAATATGACTTTGGCAGCAGAGAAGCCTAGAAGAAAAGGGAAAAAGCGTGATGTTATTGGATGCTACATTTGTTAAGACTTCACCACAGAGGCTCTAGTAGACAGACTGGTGTGAAAGTCGTTTGTGGTCATGTAGTGAAGAAGATGATTCTAAAAGAAAGAACAAAGAAACAGCTGAATTGTTGGGGCAGGAACTATGGATGACTGAGAATGAAACTAACTATGCTTTTAGTAAAGTTGTTTCAAACACCACTTTCCTAGAAGCTGTCTTCTAGTGATATTGATTTATCTTGAATTGTACATAATTTCTAACTGTGCAACACAGGACATGTGAAAACAGAGAAATATGTAATACTTTATCCAGGAAGCTTGCTGTTTCTCCTAGTAAGGGTTTTACTCATTTTCAAGCAGTAAGACAAATTTACTGATGACTTGCTACATGTTATTCAGTCTCCAGTAGCCTTTTATCAATACTCATGAGTGATAGATGATTATATGACATACATTTCTAGTGAAGTAGCTTACTAATGCAGTCATTGTATACTGAATATTAAGATTTCAAAAAATATTAACTAATTTATTTTATTAATTGATACAAAGTGAGTTGGCCAAGGAATTCCTATCACAGATTGCTTTTGTTAACATAATGCTCTCTGATTATTTTATAATGTATTTCTTATCATTATGTCCTTTGAACTGTAACAGTGAGAATTTAAGAATTTTTGTGCTTTTATTCTCATAGGAGTAAACATAAGAGTTTAAATCATCTGTTTGTTTGTGAACTTCAAAGTAAAGATATTATAAAAGTAGTGTGATGTAGATTGTTGATTTATGTTAATTTTAAAATCTTTCAAGTACTTCTGGTGAAGCTTGAGTTCTATGGCTTGAGTTCTAAAAATGTGATTTATCTAAATCTGCTTGAATAATTTCATAGGAATCTTTTTCATGGAATGGTAGTAGCAATTTTCTTTCTTTTTAATTTTTCTTTTTGATTTTTAACAAAGAATAATAGTAAAAAAATTAGAAATAATGCAGAATTTCACTAAACAAAATAATAGCAATTCAAGAATGGTTGTTATATTGAATATAATTATCTTCAAATTAGGTGTTTAGTCTACCAGGTACAAGCATGGAAATATAATTAAAAGAAGTTATAAAAATATAAAAGGAGAGAGAGAAAAATTTAAGCATTAACTGGTCCTTTTAATAGACTGGCAGAAATCAGTAATACAATTATTAAAGCTATACTTTATATATACATGAATATTTCTTTTTCCCTTCCTTCTTTCTTTTATCCCTTCATCCCACTTCTTCCTTCCCTTTGAACAGATTCTTTCCCTTTCACAGTATCTATCTTGACGTTTAGATTTTACTTACTCTTTAGGGTTCTCACAAGCCGTATCCTAACAAAGCCAAGGCCAGAAGCAGAGAGCAACTCCTCAGCTAGGCTCTTTCTTGAAAGTCTTGGCAAACTGAAACTGTGCTGATTTTCGGTTTTAACCTGTGAGTGAGTACAGAGGTAGGGCAGGTGGATGGCAAATACCACTTGGCACACTCCACGTGAGTCCCACAGGGAACCACCAAGACCTAGCAATATTCAAACTTGGCAGGAAGAGAGGATTGACATAGTGTTCCATAGACATTCAGGTCTTTCTTTGCAAGAGAGAAAATATGGATGCCAGACAGCTACAAAAACAAGCAAATGCCATTTCTCTAGAATACAAAGTGAGAATCCATCAAAGAGGTGCATGCATCTGTAAAATGATCCCGGAGTCCTTTTTACTCTTTTTCCTAAAGTCTATTTGAATGGAAATATCCAAGTGCCTTATTCAGCAGACAAAACAAGCCTTTGAATTATTATATAATTTGATGCCAAAATATAAAAATGCAGTCTGAGTTATAAAACAAAGAATTTTTTTTCTTGATTCACACTTGAAAGGTTTTTTGATGTTACGTGTTTTTTAAAGGACATTCCACATGTTTTGTTTTATTTTTAATTTAACAGCTATTAACTTTTAGTACCTGTTGGCAGGCTACTCAGTTATAAAAAAAACCTGACAAACATTATGAAAAAAATCTATAAATTTTGTTTTATGTCATGGATGATATGAATTTGTTTGCTTGTTTGTGGAGATAGGGTCTTATTGTGCAGTTCAGGGTGGTCTAGAGTGCACTATCTACTCCAGGCTGCCCTTGAGTTTGCAGAAATTCTCCTGCCTCAGCCTCTTGAGAGATTACAGGCACACCAAGGCTGGTATGAATTTTTATAGCTAAAAACAGATTAATAATTTCTTTGTAGTAAAATATCCTCAGGTCAGGAAAATATTTAAAATCTTCAAGTTAATTTAAAGACACTAGCTGGTATCTGATAAACAAGTAATAAGCTTTGATTTAGTTTCTGACATACTTTGTTGTAGAATAATCAATTTCCATATTTTGATTCATGTTATTCTTTTCCAAGAAATTATGTAATTATGTAAGCTTCCTAACTGTAAGTAAAAAGAAAAGGCACCTGGTGAGATGGCTAGGTAAAATAAGCACTTACCTCACGAGCACAAGGGCCTGAGTTCAATCCCCAGTTCTGCCAAATAAAAAATTTTAAAAAAAGAAAAAAAATTTAAAAAAGGAAAAAGCAAAGAACATGAAAGGTTATGGACTGTCATGCTGACAATGACATATAACAAATCAATGTAGACCACATCAACCAAAAAACCACATGATTGAATGGAATTTATTTTTTCAAAGATTAGATTACTAAATTGCTATGTCTGGATTTCCATCACACTTTATTCAGGTATTACTTTATTCTCCTGATTTAGGTTTAGCTGCAGCTACAGTTGAGTATCTAAATTTGTAGAGAAAATTAGTGAGGCACAATAGGAAGAAGGCATACATTTATTTCTAATACAGATGCAGGATTGACATATTAACTAATTGGGAGAAAAGGCTCCCTGGCTCTGCCAAGGGTGAATGGGAGTGTTGTCACCATGACATTTTTTAACAGAGCAGTTGCAGAGAACACGGGTGATGCAAAAGCCTAAGCGTTCTCTGCTGCTTGCTTACAGTATGTTTTGAAAACATTCAACCATACTTGGCAGTGTCAAAGCATACATGTCGTCCACGCTTCCTAATATTTTGACAGATAGCATACAGTGTCCAACTGTTAATGCCAGCAGAAAAGTTCAGGAGGAAAACTTTGATTTCTTTACCAGTAATATCTTTTTTTCTTATATTATATTTTCTCTCTTTACATAATGTTTTACTGGTACATTGTTGATATGAATAATGATCACATTTATCATAGAGAATTTGTGCATGACATAACTTGGATTTTACTGTCCTTCCCCTCCCTTTAACTCCTTCTCCCTTCCCCATTTACAAAGCTTTGTTTCTATGTTTTCCTTCTTTTCTCATGTTAATTTTTACTTTTTCTCTTCTTCACTTTCACTCTCCCTCTCTCTTTTCCCCATCTTCCTTTGTACATTTTCCTCCAGTTTCAAAATACGTTTTTGTTCTTATTTACACTTTTGGACTCATGCACCAGAGAAAGCAATATGGGATTCACATATTATAATACATTTCAAAGGTAATGTGTGATTGCTGTTTGAAAGGTTATAAAAACGAAGAATTATTTTAAAAGACTGTTAAGTTTTATCTGTTCCTACTCTCCTTGCCCCACACCAGTCCCATCACAGGTCCCTGCTTGGTGACACTGGTTATCACTACTAACAAGTTGGTTTTAGTTTTCCAATCTTTACCTTTATCCATTCATCATCATATTCAGGATCTCAAAATCAAGTCTGTACTAGAAGGAAATTCTCTTCCTTTCAAATACACTGTATCTAGAGGAAACCTTAAAAATACTTCTTTTGAATCCCAGAGTATTTATGATATTCAGACTCCATGAAATTATAAATCTGAACTTCATTACTTTTATTGCCTTAGTCCCTAAAATATTAAGCAAGTTACAAGTATGTCTATTTTTCTATTTATAGTTTAGAAATAGAGATACATGCTTTCTTCTAGAAAGTTATGATGATGGATTAATGAAATAATAGAGAAGAAAGTTGCCATATAATATCTTGATAACGTAACCAAATTGTATTTTAAATAGGATTGTCAACCTATTTTATAGTAATAAACATTATTACTACTTTTTAGCCTTAGTAACTACTTCTAGAGAGCATAATTAAGATTATTTTGCTATCTAACATCTTTATTCATAAGAACGTAAGTGTTGCAATAAAGAATAATATATGGTCATATTTTAAATGTAAATAATTCCAACTGCTACAAAAGCATTAGGGACTGAAGGTACAAAGATAGTAAATCACCACTAACACAGTATCATTAAACGTGATTAAATACAAACTCTGTTTTTCTTAACTAGTCCCATTCCTTCCCTTCGCATTTCTTTACTCTTTTTATTCCTAAAGTAACTTCGTACTGTCATCATTACTACAAAATTGAAGTGCTGGCCCCATCCTGCGGTGTCCAGGCCACCCACTCCTGTACCTGAAGCCCAGCCCCAGCCTGCAAACTTTGATTCAGTAATTAGCAAATGTGGTGGGCTGACATCCATCCCCAGCCTCGCATTAGGAGGTCGCTGGAGCCAAACATTCATGGTGTCAATGACTTAATCTATTTTTCCTACTTTGGAAAGTAAAGAAGGCTCAGAACTAACACAGATGTCCTCCTCTAACTATAACATGTAGCAATATCCCGTGAAGACCCTTGGAAGGACATATCCAAAGCAGTCAACCTTCAGGCTGAGTAGAACTGCTTTTCTTGGGGTTCCGCTTCATCAACCTTTTTGGCTTAATTCTCACACCTGCCAGTCAACTTCAAGAAATCCTGAGGAAACAGTGAGCTGGATAAAGCATCTGTCATGATTTGTATGTGATTGTTTTATGTTTTGCATGAGTGTTTAAAGAAACAAATAAAAGAAAAAGAAAAATGTATAAAGAAATAATTTTGCCTGTATTGGGTATTGCTAAAACAATACAGTACTATGTATTGGAGAATTTTCAAAGTCTTTCAACCACCAATTCAGAAATATTACCATGTGATTTGTAGTCATTTTGTGCTGCTTATTTCATACTTTTGCTATTTGGAAAAATCTTATAAATGCTTAAAAAGTTCTTGAGAAAATTTCCCTAAGGATATTTTTGGGTTACCTAGAGATTTGAATTGCCTGGTATAACACAGAACATCTTTGAATTTGTGGCAAAGAATAAATAAATTTTGGTAAAAGTATGTTCAGAGCACCAATTGGAACATACAAAAATCGTTAAATTTTTGGAAATTCAAATTTACTGAGCATCATACATTTTTTCTTGCTAAATCTGTCAACTGTAATACATGTGATAGTATCCTTTAGATATGAAAAAGAAAGAAAGATGAACCAAGTTTATGAAAAATTTCAGGGGTTATTTCTTAAAATGGCAACTTTGTACGTACCTCTCCAGTCAGCAACATTGCCAATTTTCCTTTGATTATAGCCTGAGTTATTAAAACAAAAGTGAAAAGCAAAAGCAAATACTATTTGCATCTCAACACCAAGACCCCCTAATAAACACCAAGACTCTGATTTCCTGCTTCATCTTGTCACTCTCCTTTCACAGAAGTAATAATATCAGTTATATAACAAATACCAAATGATATGTTCATTGTATATTTTCGGCTTCTAGAGCAGTCTTTGTTAAGTTTGACTCTTGCTCCACCAAGCCTCTCTGGACAGTCCAGCCTCTGGAGAACCTTGCCTGCTTGCTCATTGATCCCTTCCTAATTATTCAATTATTTCCTCACATTTGTTGTAATTTTTGTCCAGAGAGATAAATATGTAAATTCATTAATATAGAGAAGGCTATTTTCCAAATTTCACAAATGAAGCAATTGAGGTTTTCTAATTACCTAAAAAACACAGAGAGAACAAAATTCAGTCTTTTTTTCAGTAGCTCTCATGCTCTGATGCTGCCTTAGTCTTCAGGGTGGACTGAGCCCCCACTGTGAAGTTACTTAGGGGCAGCTGGAATCATTTGACTCATTCCCATACAACAGACATTATTACTTCTGTAGTTCCAAGAAACAAATATATTACAAATTATGACAACTGATGGTGAGATATTTTCTCCTATACATAGTTTAAGGTACAGTATTAAGAATACCAAGTTTATATGACTTCATATATCATGCATTATTAGTCCAAGGAATAGCAGATGCTAAAGTTATCTTACATTCCTTCAAACTCTATTGATATCTTCTATAAATGAGGAAGTTCGCTTGTGTTACTCTATCAATATTTGCTGAATATCCACCTCCAATGAGTATGTTTTGAGCTGGCTATCATAGTGGAAGACTGTACCCTGTTAAACAGCCAGGTTTCTATCCATTATCATTGCTTTCCTGTGCTCTACCATATGCCTGTGTGTCTAAGTACACTCTGAAGTCATTAGAGCAATACTTCAAGCCACTATCACCTCTAGTGAATCTATGGAGGCTGCATTGTACAACTAACACTCGTGCCTTGAAGAACCCAGGAAAACATTGTGAAATTTCCAAGAGGATCATTTACACAAAATGAAAATAACAAACATTGATATAATTCTCATGTTAAAGAACTTAATGTTAAACAAAAAATATTTACATCTGTTTTTGTTTGGCTTTGTTACTTTAGTCAGATCTGATTGGAAATTTCATGATGTTGGTGAATTAATCATCCAGTACACATTTCCTGACAAATCAGAGGCTAATTGTTTTACTACAAGGACAAGGTAGGCATTCTTAAGAGAATTATGACAACCTAAATATACAAGGGATCCATAATTAGTATTTGTCAACTGGGTACCCAGTGTTGGGTGATAAATTACCCCTTTGCATAGTAATGTTTACTCCCATGAGCCACTCTTACTCCATGTAAGTCACAGCTCTTGCCGGGATAAGTGCTTCTGCATGGGTCCATGTGATACAGGGAAAGTGCATCGTTCTTCTTTGTTGCTGAGAAGTCCAAAGCCTAGCAGATGCTAAAGTTAAGAGTGCTGACCATGGCTTGGTCAACCACTCAGTATAAATCTGCCAAAAATATTTGCTCATCCTCTGTAAAGTCATCTCAGTTGCTCTTATGGTTTCTATCTGAGTGTCCCTCCAAACCCTCATGTGGTCAAGAGAGGCAGGATTTGAGAGCCAGGTGAAACATGAGTTTGGAATTGGTTCATCGTCTAATGCTGGGATTGTAGTTGTGAATGCTAAACCAGCCCTAGGGAAGGTAGCCTGCACACCATACAACGGAGGAAAAGAGGCCTGCTCCTCCCCCGCTTTTCTCTTGTTGCTTTTGCAGTCTTTCCACTGCCATGAATAGTTGCCCCTGTTCCCTATACCACTCTGTCTTCAGGACAGCTGATTATGGACTAAAACCACTATAAACCATAAGCTAAATGAATCTCTCCTTTCCTAACTTTGCCTGTTGGGTATTTTATTGCCACAAAAAGAAAAAAGTGACAAAGATGTATTTGCATCATTCCTTGCTAGGAGATTCAGTCTAGCTTTCATTTTTTCATTTTCCTTAGTTCTTCAGCATATTTACCATTTTTCTCATCTGACATGCGCACAGGTCTTATTTGTGCTTTCTTTTTGAACTTGACAAAAATTAAGATAGCTTCTTGTGTTATTGCCACGCAAAACAAAAGAGTACTCCTCTTTTACATCTTCCTACCTGTCTGCACATGAGCCATCCCTGAAATAGGTTTCATCATGAGATAAATTTATGGAGTCTCCTTGTTGCTCAGTGTTGGATACCATCAAGTATTAGTGTACAATATCCTTTTAGATGTCTGAGAACAACCTGTGAATGGGCAACAAGCACACTGTTTCAAAAATGTATTAATATTCATACTAGTTAGTAAATACTGATGGAAGCACGTTATAATGTATTGTCAATCATAGTGTTCTGGCTCATGTGCTATTTGTGAAAAGCGTCTCATTAGATCCTAAAATAGTTTCTTGAGATGGACGTTGCCATCCTGATTTTAGAAAAGTAAACCCTGAAGTATAGTGACCATGAGGTCCAGATTTAAAGAACAATATGCATTTTTTAAAGGTAAATTATATAAAACTAATGTTGTGCCTGTATATTTGAGAACATATTCTGTTGTGTTTTCAAAGAGAGAGATGAGAAAAAGTTGCTTTAATAGTTTTTCTTTCTCATGTGTATCCATTAAATGTAGAAGATGGAAAATATCTCACAGCTCTGCTGCTGCACGAATTTTGACTTTGTTTATGTGACATGAGAGAACATTACTCCAGGCTAGGTTGGGTCCACTTGGCCGAAGCTCAGTGCATTTACAAATTAGGAAATATTTAAATACTAATAGTTAATCAGCTACTTTTCCTCAAAGTCCACTTGCTTTTCTGACATTAAGATGCCTTCCTAACGCTGAGTGCTCGCTTCTAAACACTAATAAAACCACAGAAAGCTCAGATTGCATTTTCAGGGCCATAGTTGCATAGTCCATGCTGCCAAATAGACAAAAATCCCCTTTTCTGTCTTCCTCTTCCTTCCTTTCTACCAAGAGAGCTTTGGGGTAAATGTAAACCAAAAAACATCATCATGATAATCTCCCCTTAAATTGCCATTTGAGAAACTTGATGCGTACACTTACCTCATGTTAATGATACTTGCTGTTCCCCCCTGGGTGAAATAATCTGATGTAATATTAAGACTGTCACTAAGAATTGTTCATGTATAATTTATACTCACAATTAAAAAGCATTTTTAACTGAGTGTCACAACACAGTGACAACTAAATTAGACTGTGATTTACATTACCATGTGCTGCTGCTACTTGATTTAGTGTCACTCCAGAGAAATTGATAAACAGCCCACGTCGTGCAAAGCATAGGTCTGTGTCAAAAAGTGTGTGTCCTCAGGTGTGGATGAGGTGAGGGCCATTGGCGCCTGTCCCTGCCATTATCACTATTAATTCATTTTAGAATACAGATGGTCAAGGGGAAGAAGTTCTCTTCGTAACATACACTATCACTCTAGATGAACAGAGAACATAGTCAATTGTTACTTATGTGTTAGTAAGAATCAAAATGAGGAAGTAACCATGGAGAACCTTAGGGTCAGACTTTTAAATATGAAGAAATCAAAGCTCAGTTATTCAAATGAGAAGGCTAATACTAGCTTATATGAAAAGAACTTTAAGTGCAGACTTCAAATTAAATAATTTCATAATTTAATGTATGAGCAAATACTAAGGGTTGAAGGTAACATATTGCCAAGAACTTGTATACTCATTTTGATGAGCCTAGGAAGTGCTAATATTTCTATGAAATGTTTAAGAATAAAATAAAATATGTAAATTAGCAACCAGTGATTTATTGCATATATAAAATGAATAGTTCAGGGATATCATATAATGTAATAAACAGATCCTCAATAAGAAGAGAAAATAAAGAAAAAAAGGTGTTGGGATATTGAAAATTGAGAATAATGTCTAAAAGAAGTCACTTTAAATTCACTGTTATCATTTTTAAAAGTTATGAATCCAGTGACAGTAATGGTTGAGTAAACCCCAAAAGGTCTCCTTAATAAATATGTAATTACAAAATATGAACAGAATTGCTCAAATCAAGTAAGGGAAAGTGAGGAAAATAATGCAGTTCTTGAAGGACCCCATAGCCATAAAAGGGAGATATAGTTGTTTTCATTTGTTCTAGCCTGGGAGCCAACTCTGTTGGTAGGGCACAGAGAGCAAACTTCTTTGCAGGAGAAAAGCCTCAATTTTCTAGCCTGGGAAGTTAAAATAAAAAAGCTCTGGCTTCTGCACAGTCTGAAAAAGTATATAGAAGAATCTTGGAAGGGGACGGTGTAGACAGGGTACTCCCTACTTTCATCAGTTTCTATCCTCAAAAGACTTCTGAGTCACATGACAGTAAAGTAGATGATAAGGCAAAAGAACTTTGTCATGGATGGATGTGCTATCCAAGACCAAAAGAAGGTAAAAGAAACAAAAAATCATGCAAGGGAAGAAAATAATCTCCAATGTCCTCAGTTTAACATGAATGTCGTTGTGACAATATACAGACTTACTTGATATAAGTGAAGCAGGAATATGAGATTACTGTAAAAAGAAAACAAAAACACATCTGAAATGTTGGGATTAATATAAAAAGAATTTGAAGCTGTTATTTTTTATTTAGTGATGTAAAACAACATATTCTGTGTCCTATTTAAAAGATGGATAATCTAAGAAAATAAAGTCTGAAACAGCATGAAAAATGTTAAAATTATGAAAATGACCCAGGGGATCTGCATTCAAGATACTATAAAAAAAGGAAAAACCTCTGAATAGGTGGAAGCATCAACACAATGGTGTCAGTAAAATGGGATAAATCAGTAAACTGTAAAAAATGTCAATAAAATTATCTAAATTGATGAACAAATATCCTTAGAAATAAATGAGCCTATCTTATCTGCTAGATATCAAGAGACCTGTTATGGCTGATCTCTAAATGTAACCTCAAAGTTTCATGAAGTCATAAGTGTTTTTTAAATTTAACTTAATTAAATAATTAATCATTTATTTTATTTTATTTTTTTTTATTTTTGGTGGAACCAGAGATTGGACCCAGGCCCTTGCTTTTGCCAGGGAAGCACTTATTCCACTGAGCCATCTCCCCAGCCCCAAATTAATAAATTTTTTTACAGGTAGCTGAACCTAGACTGTGTTATATTGGGATTAAGTGCATGCAATTATTAAATAAATCTGCTGATTGGATTGGCACTTCCCTAATCCCAGTAGTTTAGATGAAATATGAAAAGGAGCAGAAAGAAGTTGCCAAGGTGACTTGCTGGTTCCCTTGTTTGCTTTGCTATGGTTTGCTCACCTTGAAATGTTTTTCTTTCCCCCCTTTGATGCCCCCTGCCTTGGAGCCAACTGGTTGTGGACTGAAATCTCTACAAACTAGGCTGAATAGAGCATTTCTCCTTTAACACAGGTGCCAGGCATTTTGTCTTAGCAATGAGAAAAGTAACTAAGACAGGGCCTAATAGAAGGTGTGATCGAATGTTCTCTCAGAGAAGACAAGCCTAGATAAGGCATTAGCATATGTAATGGTTAAGAGATAATGTTTAACACTTTCTAAAATTTGATCAAAGATCCATACTTACAGATGGACTGAAGTACACTTAAAATGACAGGCATGTGAATAAGGACAAAGGCTTAATTTCATTGCTTTGTATTTTGTTTTTGGGTTTTTCCAAGTGCTTATTATCATGTCTATTGTTGTTATCTTATAGAAATTTGTAACACACATACATATAATAAATGCAAAATTTTTTCAGTAATGATGGAAAAGAGATTGGTGTCTCTCATCCCTGCATGAGGGCACTAATTCCATTCTTGAGGGTTCCATCCTCATGAGGTAATTCCTTCCCAAATTAAACATCTTCTAATATCATAATAGGAAAGATTACTATTACTATTTCATCATACAAATTTGGAAGGTACACAAGCATTCAGGTCATAACAACTATAAATTTTTAGAACAGTCAGTACAAAGTTCAGGAAAGTATAGATTAAAATCAATTTAAAAATTGAAACTTATTTCTAAAATGTATACAAATTTTAAAAGACAAAGCCAAAAACCCCAAAAACTAAATGGAAAAAATTATAAAATAAAAATAATAGACACAAATCCAACCATCAAATTAAATAAAGTAATAGCCAATTAAAACCCATGATTAAAATAAAAGACTAATTTTCCATCTGTGAAAAACAGATAATTTATGGCTAGTGAAGCATATATTAAGCAAAAAGGATAAAAAAAATCAATAAATGAAATAAAGAAAAAAGAAGGAAACGGACTCAAAATTAACTCAGTTAAGAAACTGAGAAAAATTCATTTGCCACTTGTTAATTATGCCAAGTAAATTCTGCCTGGAGCCAATAGTCTTTAAACAAACAGAGCTAAAATATCAATACCTATGCAGATTGTTAGGAACATCTATCCCAACTTATTAATCCACAAAAATTTATCTTACTTAGGTAAAAAAACTTTTAACTCTAACACTATAAGACAAAGTAGAACATGTTTGTGGTATTTAGAGAGAAAATAGCTTAAAATCTTTAAAAGAACTTTGCAAAAAATTGGAACTGTTGATCTATGATAATTCATAGTTCACAAAAGTCAAACCACAGACTAAAAAGAGAGAGACAGAGGCAGTAACAGAGAGAGAGAAACAGGAAAGTACAGAGATGGAGAGACAGAGTTAGAGACAGAGGCAGAGAGAAAAAAGAGAAGAGAGGAGGGGCTCCGAGGGCAGGGGAGAGGAGGGAAAGAAAGCAAAAGCAAAGGGGGCTGAGCATGTAGCTCAGTGCAAAGGCCCTGCATCCAATCCCTCATTCCTTGGGAAACAGAAGCTGCAACATCCAAGCAGATACTGAAACAAAGAAAATGTACAAAGGGCATGTAAGACCTGAAAAGCTAATCGCTCTCATCCACTGTATAATTTACAAAAATTCATTCTGAAATGATGGTGAGACACCAAAGAGCAAAACTTTATGATACTAAAACACCAATTGCTAGTGAAGATGTGCACGATGTAGTATTTTTATACTTTTACTGTTAGGAAAAGAATGATAGAGAGTGATTGAAAAATAGTTGCACAATTAATCCTACACTCACCATATATTCTAGCTATATTTTTCCTACTCATTGACGCAAAAATAAAAACACGTGTTTACAAAACATGTATATGAATGTCCTTAGTAACTTTCTTCGCAGCAATCAAAATGAGACACAACATGATGGACCAGTGAATGGACACTACATATAAGTAGCAACATTTAATGTAATGAATTGGTAAAAGCAATAAAAGGAGCAAATATTGGTACATAAATAAATGAATCTCAAAATTATTGCACCATGTGAAGAAGTGAAAAATTGAACACTATGTTTAAAGTTCTATTACAGTACAAAATAGGCAAAATTACACTGGGACTAGGAATTCAGGACCACTGTGAAATTTACAAGGTGATTGTCTGGGGTTCTAGAAATATTGACATCTTAATTGTGCTCTTATTTCTTTAATTATGTATAATTTTCAAATTTATCTCTTATTAGAGTGATTATTTTTTGCATGTGATTTATATCACAATAAAACTACATAAAAAAACAAATACCTCTCACACTAATAAAATTGAGTCCTTGAAAAGAATAGTGCTTAAATGAATGCAGATTTTTTTTTTTCCATTTGTAACCAAAGAGATTTTTATAGAGAAATTACAATTAAAGCAGGTGAGGGGAAAAAAGAATGCTGTTATTTGTAGAAATGTATTTCTTTCTTTTTCTTTTCTTTTCTTTCTTTCTTTCTTTTTTTTTTTTTTTTTAATTTTTTAGGACAGGGTCTACAGGGTGTACAGTCTCAGTACGTAGATTGGACTCATAGTGATTCTCCTGTTTTCAGCCCCCCAAGCACTGGGATTACAGGCATGGAACACTGCGCCTTGTCTTTTCTTGGGGGTGGGGGGCTGGTTCAGTCTGTCTTAAGGGCGGGTCTGGTGCAGTTGTAAAGCTGGGGATCAAACTGTGGTCACCCACGCCTGACTGACTTTGTCGAAGCAAGCACTTTAAACAACTGGGCTAACCCCCAAGCCCTTGAAATGTATTGTCTTATACCCAGAAATTGTGGTTTGCATATGTGGCTTTTATTTTTGAACATGTTCTCATTTTGAGAGTATATTTTACATGTTACACAATAATAATAAAAGATTTTCAAACAAGCACATGTTAAATTGAACTGCAAAAAGTTTAAATTAAAAAGTAACAGCAAGTACTTAGCTATGAAATAAATGTTTCATTTAAGCATGTTATTCTCAACAGTTAAAATAATACTATGATGAATTTTATATCTATATCTATATATATCCCCTCTGGTATATTTACATCTATATAAAAATATAGCATCATATATATATGCCATATCCGACATCACTACTATTAACAAAGTATTCAGTGTCTTGGTATAAATAAGGCAATACTTGAGTTTTAGCATAGTTTTCATTTTATTTATTTATTTAGGCCAGCTCAACCCACCCTGAGGGCAGGGCTGGCATGACATGTGGTACCAGGGATTGAACTGTGGTTCCCTATGGCTGCCAGAGCTTGGCTGAGCAGGAGATTTAGACTGCTGAGCTTCCTTGCCCTAGTTTTTAATTTTGAAGTAAATGGTATAAGTTTAATGAATAGTTGCAAACTACTGTATTGGTTTGGGTTCTCTGGAACAATTGAATCATTAGAAAAATATGTGTGTGCAAAAATTTATGCAAGGGCAGTCACTAAACATTTATACAGGACCAGAGAGATAATCCTCCCTGGCCAGCAGCCTGCTGGGGAGCCAGAGGAGACAATAGCTGCCCTGAAACTAGGAGCTTCAGAATAGGAGTGACCAAGGACACAATGCCAGGCTGAGACAGAAGACAGGAAGCTTTGGCAGCGTCCCAAGCGTGAACCTGAATGGAAGGCAGAAGCTGCAGCCTGGACAGAGGATCAGAGAGCACAGCTGCTGGAGGACAAAGGAGGTGTCCAAGCACAGACCTGTTTCCTTGCCCTTCCCCTTGAATTCCAGTTGGGCTCTCAGCGTGTTGAGTTGCAGCACCCACGATGAAACACGTTTTGCCCCCTCCACTTTCTGCTCTTCTGACCAAGTTCCTATGACCTCAGAGGTACACCCAGAGGGTGCTTTATCAGTCTGCCGGGCACTGATTGACCCAGCCAGGTCTACAACCATGATTGAAAGCCATAACAACATCACATCCATGACAACAAAGACCACGTGTATGATGTGGTTGCATAAGATTATAAGGGAGTAGAAAAATCGGTGTTATTTAGTGACATTGTAGATCATAGCTCAACACAATGTTGACATGTTTGTGGTTTTGATGCTGTTAACAATCCTGTGCTGCCAGTGTTAGCAAATTATAGCACACACAATTGTACACAGTACAAAATACTTGAAAACAACCAAATGTTACATTTTATAGCTCCTTTTCTTTGCTTTTAATTGTTAGAGTATAGACCTCTTATGAGAAGTTTTTAGTGTAGGACAATATACCCAGTTATACAGACTGCACAGGTCATATACCTTTTGCTTATGGCATCTCCTAATTGCATCATTTTCTCTTGTTTTTCATTTTATTTCCTATTATTTAGCTCATTATGGCCTCTAGGCATATAAAGTCCAGTCAGAGGCCATGCTGTGTCACTGACCTAGCATTACAATTAAAGGTTGTCGAAGAGTATGATGGTAGAAAAGTATTGATGGTCACTGTTTACCAGGCAGGCTTGAGCCCTATTATATTCCATCATATCTGTCACCTCGCAGAATGAGAAAAAAAGAGGTGGAAGTTTTAATGGATGTACTTCATGAAAGGCAATAAAACTAATAAAAAATTTTAAAATCTCCATGGAAGACATGATAATACATTTAATGAACTAGACTGAAGACGAGGGATAGAAGTTTATCCATCTCAGTACTGTAATGATCATGACCTAAGTAAACTTTTGTGGTATTGAAAAGAAGAAAGTGTACTCACCTATGATACTGAATTATGCCTAGTTCTAAGTGCTTTAAATAATTCAGATATCATTACATATTACATAATATAAAAGTGAGTGAGTCTGTGATTGTGGTTTTAAAGGTATCCAAAGAATTATTAGAAACTCTAGATCAGCTGATTATGCAGGAAAATCACTTGCTGGAACAAATCTTTACCATGAATGAAACTGCATTAGTTTCGAATCAGATGCCAAAATTAACTTTCATTTATGAGGAGGTCAAAAAATGCCAAGTTGCAGCGTATTACGGACAGTTAATCCTTGTGATGTGGCAGGGTGAGAACTCCAGGGCCTGGAGCCCGTGAGTAAGCTCACACTGCCAGCAGCATACAGGGGCAGCAGAGGGCAAGGTGACTCAGCTCTTCTTCCAAATTTCCTTCTGAATTGGAGGAGTACTGCAGAGTGGTACTGTATAGAGAAACAAACCAAGCAAAGCTCCATGAGTATGATTTTGAAAAGATGACAGAGCCTCAGGCAGGTCCCTCAGAGGGGACTCCACAGATAGCTTGTCTCCCAGGGAGCTGGCAGCCCCATGTGGACTGTCCCTAAAAGCCTTCCAGAGGGATACGATGAGGAGAAAGGAAGACAGCGATGATGATGCTGACCTCATGCGTGCTTGGTATAATATGTATTTGGGGTTTCACTTTAGTAAAAAAAGTTACCTGTAAAAGATAGAAATAAAAATAGAAAAGAAATTATAGAATTAGGGCATGAACAAAACTTTCTGTACAACAATACATGTTTATATTTTCTTCTTTTTCATTTTTATTTTATTGAGAAACAAATATCAATGAGACAGTTTCAAAACTGATTAATAGGCAGTTACAATAATTAATACATTGTACATTGTTATCTTCTTAGTGGTTATCCATAGTACAACATTCAGACAGAATATCCTGTCCACACACTATTAGTACAAATCTTTCTTCTCATGGTATTAAGCCAAAGTAACTATATATCTATCCTAACTATTCTGCATATACACATACCAAATGGTCTTTCCTTTGTATAGCATTTTTTTATTTAGTTCTGTCAGAAATGGGTATTCCATTGGCATCTAAATACCATAGGGGCGTCAGTGTTACTACGAAGTCAAAAAGAGGTTGGCAGTATAGCTCAGTGGACTAAGTGCTTGCTTAGGTAGGTACAGGGGCCAGGGCTTGATCCCTGGCATTGCATGCTGCACTGGCCCCACACCCAGGCATGCTGAGCTGGCGATAGAGTCTGGGTATGTTGGTGCACACCTGTAATCCCAGCACTGGGAAGACAAAAATCAGGAGGTTCACTACGAGTCTGAGCTCCATAGTGAGACCCTGCACACACACACACACACAAAAACCCTCAAAGTAAAAAAGATTTCTAAAAATTGCATAATGAAAACTTGTGATAATTTAAATTTAATCTAATATTGGATAAATAATTTGATTTTTTATTTTGGAAAGCTTAAATGTATGTTGTTATAAAGCTTATAGTAGTGTACATAATATTTGTAGCCCTAATAATCTCTAATCACTCCTGGACTCACCCAGATAATTTTCTAGTTCTGCAAGTTGTATTCAAGTGAGTGCATTACATAGGTGTAGATAATGTATCTTTCCTATTATATTGTACTCTCTCTTTTCTGCATGTGGATATATTTACACACATTAGTAGCTGCAGAAGTAAGTAGGTACATGCTGTGAAGGTTCATAGCCCACAAGCCATATGTTATTCCAATACCATGTGTATTTGAGTAAGGGTATTCAGTTATACTCACGTAACAATAAAATCACTTCATAGCGTTTTCCAGAAGGTAACTGGAAATGTTAAGGGATACATAACCATACTTAAGGTCCTTTGCTATTTTAATTTCTAATATTTTCACCCCTGGTAGTTATATTTTTCTGTAACTAATATTGTATTTATTATAATTTCACTCTTTTAATCAGTTAAGAACTTAAACATTGTTCCAAGATTTCAGATGTTTTAATAATTAAATTTTGATGAGCAATGAAGTTTTTGTTACCTGATGGCATTTGTTAACATTTCAAAGTTTTATTCCTAATGACAAAAAGATTTAATTATATATTTTATATTTCAAAGAATAGCTTGCTACATTAACTATTATGAACTACACAGTTTTCCTTATTGCTGTGAAGCAGAAACTCAGCTTTGTATCAAATCATGTATGGATCTGCAACTGATATTAGGAAACTAATAAAAGTAACAGATCATGGTATTTTCCCAGCAGCAGAGAAATCCTTCATTTGATATATCACAGTCTAGAATTTCAGACATGACAGATAGCAAAAATTTATGTTTCACATTTTATTTTGAGAAAATACAGCTCAGCCACTTTTAAAAAAATTGTCATTTAGAAACTACTATATCAATTTGCATTCATGTACTTAAAATTAAACATTCATGTATGATATACACACAGAATGAAAAAGAAATTATAAAAGGTATGAAATTAAAATTTAAAACTCTTATACAAATGTTAATATTTGTATGTTTACAATCAAATTCCAAAATGAACCCATTATGAACATATATGGCATATACAGTAAAAACTTATTTCATTGATTGCACCAGGTTCATCAATATAGTTATTTTGAGGGTACTTTTTTTCTTTATAGTGGCTTCAAAAAATGTTCTATTGTGAATGATTGCAAGAATCTTCACCCTTATATCTCTTACAAAGAGTGTGCTGGATTGCCAGCTGCTGCTTGATTTGTTCACCCAGCTGAATTGAGCTAGCATGGTGCTGGTTGTGGGAGGCCCACCTTAGGATTGTTGCCAGCAGCATAAGATGCAGAACTAGAGAAGTTGTTGTCAGACTGTTAGGGAAACTGTAAAAGGCATTGGGGAACTGTTAGTTCTCTTGAGCTATTCTGTTGGAGGACTATATCATGCTGGCTTTCCTGGTGAAGTTGGTTGTTCTTATAAGAAGAGAAGTTGGGGACCTCTTCACTGAGAATAGCTGCATTTGACTTTGGGGGAGCTCTGGTCCTCACTTTCAGCATTGTTTCCTGGATCTGGAGGGGATGATGGTGCATTGCTCAAACTCCTAGAGTAGCTTGCTATGTTGGCTTTCCTAGTGGGAACTCAGCTTTCCTCATTACTTGAGGAGCTCAGGACCTTACTCTTGCTCAGGACGGCTATGGTAATTTTACAGGGGGCTTCGGCTCTTATCTTGAGCATGGCTGCCTGTTTCTAGTGCAGATCTCTCTTGCTAGCACAGACTCTCTAGCTTCCACTATGGACCTTTGGGCCTTCCCAGTGCAGACCCATGAAGCAGCCCTGCATGACACATTGTCATGGGCTCCAGTCCTCCAACTGCCTTGTGAGAGGCATTGCTATGGGCTCTAGACTTTCTGCTGGACTCAGGCAGGGCATTAGAATATGGGCCTTTATCTAGATTGTTTGGTCTTTAGGGCATGGACAGATTCCCTGCACTCCTTGTATAATTCTTTGGATGATTCATTATAAAATAACCTTATAAAATGTGTCTTGGTTTGTATCATTCACCTTGCAAAAAACTTCAAATCACAACAAAGAGTATATTGCTCACACAGTCCATCACTTTCTTGACTCCCACCTCTGGATATATGCAACTTTTGGGGAACAGTTTTTATCTAAACCATAAGAATTGATTTGATCAAAGGTAAAATTAAATGAATTACATTTTTAAATGATAAATGCAAAATAATGGAGCAAGATTTCAGAACACACAATATCTCAATATTGGTCAAAAGATAAAAGAAAATAAGATAAGGCAGAGAAAATCAGGGACACTACTGGAGGGTGATGAGTTGCCATAAGATTGGTGACTGTGGTTTTAAAAGATAGAACCATGGATTTGGAGAAGCAGGAATTATACTAGGCTCACTAAAGAAAAATAATATTTTCTTTAAACCAGAATATCCTACACCTAATTCCATACTATACTTAAGAAGACAAAGAAGGAAAGCTGGCATGAAATCCTAAGGAGAAAATAC
>NW_004524697.1:5254123-5262499 GCF_000260255.1 Octodon degus | reverse complement strand
TTTTGTGGTACCAGGGATTGAACTCAGGACACTGTGCTTGCCAGGCTCCACTGTGTTCCTAATTGGCACTCCCTAGACTTTCTTTTGTAGTTGGATCTTATAATCTTTTAAGTTGTTATTTCATCTACATGTTATTCAAAATGTCTACTAATTGGAAAATAAAAGAGCTTTGGAATAAAAAGGGTATTAGATATAGGAAGAAGACACTTTAGATCTTATATCAAATTTATAGACTTGAACAAACTAATTACTGTAGAAAAATAAATCAAGATGAATGACTGGATTTGGAAATTAAGGTGATCCAAACTAACCCATGCTTGCAAACTCTTAGTCCAGAGACTCTTTAAAATTGCATATTTCTAGAAGGTTAGTGAAACACTTTGGAATGGGACCTGTTCAATTTAGTCAAGAAGAAGTAATGGGGTGAACCTCAAAAGAAAGTATTCCATAGTTAAAAGAAATACACCGAGCACTTGAGAAAAGATCGGGTCCCTGTGGGCTAGAAAGTTGCCTAATGCTTTAGGAAGATTGAGTTATGTGAGGTAAAAAATACAGCGAATGATAAAATGCTAGCAGATGAGGTTCTTATTCAAGATGTGAAAAAAATGAGAGTGGTGGAAAAACATATTATCATGGACAGTAAGATATGAAAATATTAGAAATATAGGTCTCTATAAAATTGGGAGGGCAGTAAAAGTCAGGAAGAATGATAAATGTAGAATTTCATCATTTTGAAGACCAGATTCATCATATGTAGGCAATGAGAAGTGCAGAGATGATTTGAAAACAGTGAAAACCCCATCAAAGAAGTTAAGTCCAAAAGTGAAGAGAATGAAAAAGTGATGTTTGGAAAAGACACAAGATTTAGGGTAGATAGTGTGTGGACAGAAACAAAAGAAGGTGACAGCAGCCAATGAAGCATGTGAGATGAAAACCTATCAAGGACATTTGGCTGCCTATTTATCACTGAAAAGAACTAAATTTTAGTTTCATATGTGAACTTTTAGTGGTAAGCACTTACTCCAACACAGGATTTCTGTTTCCTAGAACTGCAAAAGAAAATCTACAAACACAGTAATGCTTATTTAGATGTGATGTTGATCTCTGATTGCTTTCTTTAAGATAGAAAGTAAAAAGGACGGGGGCCTGGCCCTAGCTCAGTTCTTTGGGGCCGGGGAGATGGCTCAGTAGAATAAGCGCTTCCGTGGCAAGTGCAAGGGCCTGAGTTCAATCCCCAGTTCCGCAAAGAAAAAAAAAAAAAAAAAAAAAAGAAAGAAAGAAAGTAAAAAGGATTGACATAATCATTTCTAAAACTCTGTCATTAATATAAATACAGTTACTTCTTTTGTTCTGAATTATATTATTCCCAGGATGGGAATGACAGAGTATGCAGAAAGGTTAAATATAGTATGTCATTCTACATTACAATCATTAAAGCTGTTCATGCAATCGAAAGTGACTAGAGAGTCCCATAAGATCAAATGGAAGCTCATAATCTAACTGAAGTGGAAATAGTTAAAAGCTAAAGAGATCTGGGTCTGCTGAAGAATGAGAGGTCGGCTCTGAGGACCAGAATGTGCTAAAAGTCAAGAATTACTTTGCATGTAGTTACACTCATCATAATTTCATAGAGTATAAAAGAAGTAAAAATCATACACTGAAATTATTATGTATTTTTAAAGATATAAATGATGGAATGTTAGAAAAAAGAAAATTAATAAGTTATTGTCATAAAATACTATGTAATTTGATGCTTACTTTCACCTTGAAACCATATTGCTTCTATTTTTTTCTGAGTTCTAAAACATAATCTAAAACATAAGCATATAATGAACCTAGTTCCTAAGCTTTTGCACGTGACATTACTGGAGATAATAGATTATTGTTAAACATTTTGCACAACCCAAAGTTCTCATGTGACCAAGAACAGGAGAAAAATCCATAATAGAAAATTTGTCAATATTAGTTACAAATATTTAACTTTATGTCTGTATTAGGCATCATGAAAAAGAATGGCAAAGCTAGTAATTGGAAACAAATCAATTTGTAAGGTCAAAACATGTGCATTTATAACTTTGTATTGAATTAAACTATTTTTATTCGTTAAAATTTTTAGTGAGTGGTTGCTTACATTGTTAGTCATATCCATTAACTCATTAATAGTCAGAACTGAATCGGACTACTGTTTACCACTAATTGAAACAAAAATCAAAAAATAAACAATTTTGTTCCTTTGGATATGATTTTTAAGACATTACGAATGACTTTGAGTTTTGGAATTCTCACATATTTATAATGGATTTTAACATCTCAGTAGGACACTAAGTATTCTAAATACATGAATAATTATCCTATTCATAAAAGATAATCATTACTTATAATAGCTACTCATAAATTAATATTTTTTTCTTTTATAATTTTATTTTAATTCCCTAGAAAGTATTAACTATTGATTTCTCAATTACTTACTTTATTTGTCTCAAAAAGCCACTCATTTTGTTTCATTTAACCATCTCTCTTAGTGTACCTTTTTATTTCAAAAATCTAACTTGTACTGACTTTTGCAACACTTAGATAAATTCCTAGCAACTAGTAAGTATATTTGATTCCCAAGGAAAGAAATTTGTCACATACTGGCAAAATAGAATAAGGACAAATACATTGAAAGAAAAAAAAACCCTACATTTCTATTAAAAAGACAAAACAAAAAGTATCATCATATAAAATATAAATAGTTTATGTTCATTATTTGTATGTAAATGAGCTTTCATATGTGGAATTATATCCACCTGAAAATACTCTTTGAAATTATCAAAATCTTTATTAAATGATCACATAAACACTTGCATAGTCTTCAGCAACTTGCAAACTTAAATACTAAAACCCAAATTACAGAAGCCTGCATTTTTACACACACATCACACCTCAAAAAAAGCAGTTTATGTAAATAACGTAAAAATGTTTGTGGAAATGTTCTATCCTATTCAGCATTTTACTCTTTTAAATAAACAAGTTTGGGTCATGTGAACAGTGAGCTGTTATAGTACAATTAAGTCATATTTACACTTTGTATGATTCACAAACAAAACGTCAAATTAATTTTCTCACTGCTTATAGCAATTTCAAAGCAATATTTGATAGTTAATTATGTGATACAAGGTTAGTTGTCTGTTCTTGATCACCAGGTTGCTACCCACTGTTAACATTTATATACACTCTTAAATTCTTAAAGGGCTGGCTTTTACTGAAACCATCTGGAGATTATCTTCTATGTCAGTGTTGTAATTTTTGTTAGTTATTCAAAATTAGCTCATAGCCATTCTCTGAGTTCTCTAGTTTCTGAACAAATCATCTGTGATCTATTCCAGTAATGCAGAGAGCAAATCCCGTAACATTTCCGTCATAGTTACCCTCATATCTAGTGAACAGTGCAACTCAGATGAAATGTTATTGATCTTGGGCAGGGGTAAGCAGAGATCAAAGCTCCTCCAGTCTTAGTGCGGTATCATGAAATATGATTCCCTTCAGTCATCATGAAGTAATAAGAACCTTGAAAGAAAGATATGATGAGAAAACAAGAACAAAATATTGAGAGCGTAGAGTCTGAGAAATGTGTACAGATTCAGAGCAGAAAGTGGCTGCTGGAATTCAGGCTGTCATAAGGGAAAAGGCGCCGAGAGGCATTTGTAAACCGGCTTCATTTTCTTACCAGTATTTCTTGTCTGTGCGCGTGCCTTTCTGCGTGGCTGCAGAATCGGAAGTGAAGTGGTGCAACCTATTTCCTCATGGAGACTCTCACAAAACATCCTCATCATGCAAAAACTGAACTGGGAAAATTTTAATTTGGATAATTTTACTGATTTTGTAAAAATAATGAAAATTAAAAATTCATATATTTTAAATGTTTTATTTTGATATTTATTTACTTATTACTAACGGGATGAAACTCGGGCTTTTCCACCTGCCAGACAGGTGCTGAAGGCGCCGAGCTCTTTCCCCAGGCCCTCTGATAATTTTAAGTAATGATAAGAGAAGAAAAATAAATGTACTCTTTTAACTGAATCAAGCTTATTGGTTTCCTCCTGGTAACACTTCAATCGTTCTGCTGACTAGTGGGATTATTCATTCTACTCTGAACCCTTTACCCAACCTTAAAGCCTGCTAAATTCAAGCTCATTTTTCTCTAGACCTCGGGCAGTGATGAACAATGCCGCACTGCACCCCAAATTTTTGTTATTTACTCCAAAGTACTAACTCTGAAAATAAATCTCAATACTGAAGTTTTAGTGCAAAAACCACAACTCATATATTAACATTTTTTTTGTCTTAAAAGAAAGCAAACAACATGCATGCCATAGGTTCATCACCAGTGACATAAGCAGTTCTAAGCTCATCGTATCATGTTTATTCATAGAAAAATCACTAATGAAAATTAAAGGAAAAACATTCAGGGTAACATATCAGAAGGAAAAGTTGACGGCTGGGCCCAATCTGGACAGGGAGTGTAGCACACAAGTCTTGAAAATTCGTATTGTAATTATCTTTATAGCTTAGTAATTATACATACTTACAGATATGTCAATGTGTTGCACTGCAGAACTACTAATTCTATTGTCACCAAAATGAGGTGGCTCTTCTTTTACAAATGTATGTAGATCTTCATCATCAACTAATAATCATGTAATAATAAGTCACATGGAGGCTTTTTATTTTAACGAAATATTCCGTAAGCAATGTTCAAAGCAAAAACACTTGCAATATGCTGTATAATGATTCCTAGAAATCAAAATGAAGAAAAAGATTCCTATTTATATAAAAAGAATGGGAGCAATTTTAAACTATGTGAAAGGAAATAGATGAACATCACTTTCCCCACCCATGTCAGCTGCTGCTGTCACTGTGGCAGTGCCTTTGCAAAGATATTAAGTGGCAATGAATATCCTACATTCTAATTTATATGGTTTAATTAATTAAATACTTCATGACATTTTTGAAAAACTGTGGACTTAGCACACTAAAAAAGCTAATGATGTGACACAACCTCTTGATCAGCAGCTTTTTTAACATAATATTTAGAAATTATATTCCTGTATAAATTCCTGTATAATTCTGGTATTTTTTCTTTTGTAAACTATTAAAACTGAATTTAAATAATGCATATTAAGTAAGTCCTTTGGTGTGATTAAATTGGTTAAAGTTATGCAATCTGGTGCAATTCTATTGTTCTTATAAAGAATTTTCAAGGATATAAAATGAAAATTTAATAATATAAAAGAACAAAAGACAACAAAACTCTAATAAAATTGTGAAAACATAATAGTTCTCCTACTGTAATGTTACCTTGCATATAACAGAAGTAAATAATAATAGTAAAAATATACTTACCATGGCTAGTTAGAAATAATTGTTCAAGAACACTTTCTCTGAGATTTTCTAGTAATTCCATGTGAAATAGCTACATTTAAGGAATAAAAAGAATTATGTTACATTGATTGAGTAGTACAAACGATATCATCAAGTATAGAAATATAGATAAGAGACAAAAGCCCAATGTCCCGAGGGAGCAGGAAGCAATACACAGAGCCCAAGGAGAGCTGCTGTCTCACTTGTCAATTCCAGCAAACTGGGATTCAAGGCTCAGACAACAGCTTCTCCTGATGGTGCCCTGTCTGTTTGGATCCCTTGCTTGAGATGTTATCAGCTAACATTGTATAAAGTTAGTGTTGGACAAATGGCGGAAGTCAATAGAGTAGTTTGCGTTCATCAAACTAATTATGCACATTCCTTAGCCTGCTTTTAGACCTCAATAAAAGTGAGATGCTTCTGTGGCTCCAGGCTCACAATCTCAGTGAGACCTTTAAGGCTATATTCATCAAGCCTTCTAGTCCTTCCTTTCTTTTGGCACAACTCATAACATACAACAATCAAGGAATAATAAAAAGGTAAAAAAAAAACTTTATTGATATTTACAAAATAAAAGTAAAACAAAATATTTAATACTAAAAAGAAAATGTGCCTAGTTATGAAAGAAGTTATGTAAGATTATTATTTGATTATTTATGCAAACTTATTTATGTAATAACTTTTCTACTTAAAATCACACTATTGGGACTGGAGAGATGGCTCAGAAGGATAAGCGCTTGACTGGCAAACACAAGGATCTGAGTTCAATCCCCGGTTCCGCCAAAAAAAAAAAAAAAAAAAAAATAGCACTATTACTACTCAAAGAAGACAGAAAAATTAAAAAATAAAATGCTTAGGGTAAGCTGTTTTCTTTCTCATTTTCATTTTATTTTTTCCCATAATTTTATTGAGAAACAAATAGCAATGAGACAGTTTCAAACCAAATTGGCAGGACAGTTTCAATAATTAACACATTGCATACATTCTTCCTAGTGGTTAATTGCTGTACAAGATGCAGACATGATATCCTATTTACAAACACTATTAGAACAAATCCCTCTATTCATTAAGAGAATGTAACTATATATCTATTCTAACCATTATGAACACAAACATACAAAGTAGACATTCACCTGTATACCATTTTTGTTTAGTTCCCTTATTTGAATATTACAGGTGTGTTAACTCAGCAAAATATTCTAAAAGGGTCCAGTAGTCCATAATAGTATTGGGTCTTCCATTTCAGTGGCAATGTCAGAAATTGTTGACCTGAGTCCCGTACAGCTAAACAACACCATGGCTTTACTTCTTATAGTTTGTTTTTATACTTTTCTGATGGATGGCTAAGACCAAGATAAAGCAAGACATGCGCAACAAAAGTTGTAGCTTTTGAGTCTGATAAGGTCAGTGAAATTCCCTCAGGATTTTTTCTGATCCTGTACCTCAGATTGTAGATCATTTGTCAGTGTCAGCCATGTGGATGAGTCACGGGCATTGCTTGACCAATGTGCTCTCTGTGAAAGCCTGAGAAAATGTTTTCTCTCCATGTTACTCTCCTTAGGCACACTCTACATCATTGATCACTTTCCTCTTTGGCCCCATAATCTCCTTGATCAGAAAATTTGTGACACAACTGAGTTACATGACATTAGAGTAAAAGTTCTTATATGTCCTGAGTCTTAATTGACCTTGGAAGGCTAAGGTCAAAATTTTGGCTTTCCTTGTGGCCCTCCTTTTACTCTAATTTTGGTCTGCAAATTTAGGTTATCAACCTTCCAGAAGAAAAGTTCATTGTTATTACCATGCAACCTGGGCAGTTAAGCTTAACCTTACCAATTGTTGGAATATCAATCATTTTAGGCATAGCATGGAACAGATATTTTTCATCAAGTATTGATATGTTGAACTTTAAGTCCCTACAGAATATGATGAAAAAATATTAGAAATTAGAATATATTTTTAAAAATAGGCATAAAGAAGTATATACTTCTTATGTTTACACATAAGTCCAAAAATCTAACCATGTACAATCTTGAACCAGGAGAGTCCCACAGAATCCCTTTTCCTGTCTCCTGCCTTCATTCACCACCCACTTCCTTTATAAACAAACATCTACTGAGAGACAGCACAGCAGCAACTGGCACGTCATGACAAGCAGCCTGTATTCAGAAGACCAGAATGACAGGCACTCCAAGCATGAACCTACTATTACAAATTTCCATCAGTACAGTTGCTTAGTTCAGTGTCAGTATATGTAGATAGTCAGGGTGAGAATCTTTCCAATTAACTGCTAGATTCAAAAATCTTCTGAAGATTCTCATCATTGCCTTGCCCATCTTCTACATATAAATGTGTGGCTTGTCACTGTCATGTTTCCTAGCTCTTCTCCTTTCATTCTCTTGGTTAGTTAGTCCTTGAGATCCTGCTTTACTCTTACTTGTGTTATACCTTTCTATTTGTATTTCTTCTTTTGAGTTCTTATACTAGGGAAAATATATGATATTTCCATATGTGTGTCTGGTTGATTTCACTTATGAGTATATGTTCAAGTGGCATCCACTTCAATATAAAGGCTTCGAGTTTATCATCCTTAATAGCTGAGTAATACTCCATTGTGTAAAAATACCACATCTTTTTCAACCATTCCTCCAGTGATGGACATCTTGGTTGTTTCCAAGATTTGGCTATCACAAATTCTGCTGCTATAAACATAGGCACACATATATCCCTATGATACGATGTTTTCAGATCCTCTGGGAAAATTCCCAGTAGAGGGATAGCTGGTTTACATGGGATTTCCACTCCAAGTTTCTAAGGAGTCTCCACACCGATTTCCATAATGGTTTCACCAGTCTACATTCCCACCTGCAGTGAGAAGGTTCCTTTTCCCCACAGCCTCTCCAACATTTGTTGTTGGTTGATTTCTTTATGATAGCCATTCTTTCTGGGGTGAGATGATATCTCAATGTTGTT
>NW_004524697.1:5251070-5251558 GCF_000260255.1 Octodon degus | reverse complement strand
ATTAATTTCTGCTCCAATATTTATGGTTTGTTCCCGCCTTTGGGCTCTGGGTTTGGTTTTCTCTTCCTTTTCTAGTTGTTGAAGGTGCAGCATTAGGGTTTTTATTTGTTCCCATTCTGTGTTCCTAATGTGTGTTCACAGCTATGAATTTCCCTCTGAGAACTGCTTTCATTGTATCCCATGAATTCAGATAAGTCGTGCTTGAAATTTCATTGAATTGTAGATATTGTTGAATTTCTTCTTTAATTTCATCTGTGATCCATTGGTTGATAATTAGAGTGTCATTTAATTTCCATGTCTTTAGGGTTTTTTTCCCCATTTCTTTTGTCATTTATTTCCAGTTTCATTGCACTGTGCTCAGATAACATGCATGTGATAATTTCTGTTTTCTTGCACATATTTACGCATGACCTATGGAACAGTATTTGGTCTATTTTAGAAAATGATCCATGTGCAGCTGAGAAAAATGTGTATTCAGCTGTGTTTGG
>NW_004524697.1:5240442-5248926 GCF_000260255.1 Octodon degus | reverse complement strand
TTTTTTGTAGAGCTTTGGTGCAGTTATAACCTTAGCACCTACTGAAGTTCAGATGCAGATCTACAAAGCTTGGATCTATCCAGTTGTGCTTGGCTTGGGTCTGCTGCTGTACTCACCTCCTTCCTGCTGCTGCCCTTGGGGGTTAACCTTTTGTGCCCCTCTGTCAAGATGTTGTGCTCCTGGACTAGCTGGGTAGTTCTGTCCCCTACACTCTCTGCAGGGATTGCAGCTGCAGGGTTTCTCACTAGGCCTATATGCCAGGCCTGATCTGAGTCTGGAGGGAACAAGGTGGAGTAGGGTGGAGAGGCAGCTCTCCCACACACTCACCAGGCCTGAGCTAGGACTGCATCTGGGGGTCCCTAGAGCATGGCAGAACTTCTTATGCCTCGGGCGGGGTGGGGTGTGCTGCAGAGTGTTGTGGGGGGTGTCTCAAGGGGGTGGAAGAGGGTCTCACCCACACTGCGCCTGGGCTGGGACCATCAGGCCCCTTGGGGCAGGGTAATCAGAAGCTCTCCCACATACTCACCGGACCTGGGCTAGGACTGGGTCTGTTTTCTTTTTTAGACAGATATTCAAATTTTAATAGCAAGAAAAATCTATAGTTTTTAGTTCTATAAAAACTTCCATTTTATTTAGACTCCATTTCTTTTAGTGTGATGTTGAGTATTCATGATGTTTTTTGTTGCCTTATCCTATGAAATCTGATCAGCCTTTTTTTTTATCTTTGAGTAACTTTTTTATGTGATCTGCTATAATTCTTAATTTTAAACCTAAAACAAAGACTAGCCATGCAATAAGCATCTTTATTGGCTACATTTAATATTTTCATGTAATAGCTATTTATTTTCTTATCCATATTTATCTATTTGGATATTTAAATATTTAGTATTTATGTATTTTTTGCTCAAAAAGGAAAATATAGATGTTAATGGATCAAAATTTAACATGTGAGTTGGACCATATAATTCAATTGTTTTCAAATGAACATTCTAATGAAATGTATGCACCTCCTTAACTCATTATTATATGTGCTAACTTCTTTGACCCATTATTTTCAATTGTTTAATGGCAAGGCAAGTCATTTTCAGTGACATCTAGGCAGAGCAAGAAGAGACTCGAGCTTTACTCCAGCCTGGCATTAATGGGCTGTCTCATCGGTTGATGTGAATGTGTGCACACAGCTATGCATCGTCTTCTGTAGCCTGTTTCCTTGGATGCTTTCATCTGGGTTACCTCTGCAGGACACCATTGATCTGCATGTAGAGGTGGAGCCACAACTCAAGAAAGTTCCGGGCTCTCAGACTGCATAACGAGAACCACAAAAGGAGAAATCCTGACTCCAAACAAAAGCTTGGCATCTATTGCTTTTCATCTTACTTTGCATGATATAATTCTTAAGGAAACAGGCTCATCTGTGCCAAGGACACTAATGTTTTACCCCTAACAGCTTCGATATTTCACCCTTTTCTTAGATGTATTATTTTGATACTTTTGCAGCAACAATTAAAGTGAGCAAAATGTTTCAGGACATAAAAGATTTGTATATAGTTCTTCTTTTTCTAGCTTTGTGTCATCAAAAGATAAACAGTTAATTATTTCACTAAAATTTCAAGTATCAGGAAGTGCATTTATTCACAGATTATTGAAAATGGATGTTATAAACTTCAGTTTTGACTTTTTCTGATGTCCTGAGACTCCTGAGATATTACATATAAGTTTTCATTTGTAAACTTCTCAGCTGCTGAAACTAGTTGCATACACTGTAATTGAAATTATAATAATATATAATTGAAAAATTATAAATCAAATTAGGATTCTATTCCTTTACATTATAACTATGAAAAATAAACTGGACAAAGGCACAGACATGAAGAAGGGTTAACAAACCATGACTGAAGGATTTTACATTAAGATTTTACAGTTAAGGCAATTTAATTTTTTGATATAAAATTGATTGTTAGTTATAGCCTAGCTCAGTACTTAATTTGAGGGTGATGGCTTAGAAAAGCTGATGATGAGATGCTGAAATAAAACCGAATAATTTGTAATGTCATTTGTATTTTTTAGTTTTCCTTCAAAGCAGCCTTATTTCTATTATAATTACAATATTTCTTTTGACAGGGAAGAGGTGCTCAGAGCTTCATTTTGGAAATGCTATTTGTGCAGAACAGTGACTTCAAAGGCTTCTATATTCTTTCATCTAAACTGTTGGAAATGCAGTAGAATCAATCATTCTCCTTGAATGATGAAAGTATCAAGAATATAGGTGCTTTAAGACACGCGTTTGACTTGTAGTCTGACTTTTATCTTATTAAATCTTGGCTATGTTTTGTACTTCTGGCTGTATTTCATATTTTAGACACAGAACTTAAGCCTCAAGTCAAAGTTTTTAAATAAGTGAATCTATTCAGCCCTTCTGCATATGTATTTTGAAGGTATTTCTATTTCCAAACTTTTTACTTGACACTACTTTAGGGGAATCATTTTTCTTTTCAAGTGCAGAGAATTATGTGTTCTGGATTTATAATTCAGTTTCCCATTTTCTTGTTATAAAGGCACTTTTGTTAATGTCCCAGTGGCTGTCACATATTCACTCTATAACCCTGCCTTTTCAGAATCTCCAAAATCACTTAGGCACATTTTTGGGTGGAAGAATGAAAGAAAATCTCCTTTCTCTATGAGCTATGTGGGGAGAAATTGCTGATCTCAATACACATACAAACGAGAAAGACAGATAATTGACATGGGAGGTCAGAAAATTTGCCCAAGGAGCTGCTACCCTTTGCATTTCACCAGGGCCCTCAGTCTCAGTATTTCCACATTTTGCATTTCTACAGAAAGAATATCACAGTTCCATCCTTCTAAGTAATTTTCTAAGAGAAATTATGTGAACAAACTAGCTGCAAATTCAGTAGCGGACAGAACAATGTGCCCTGTGGTGCTCGTGTGGTGATCTCCATCGCCCAGAGTGTGGAGATCCAGAACTTAGCAAAGTGCAGTGGAGAAATGTGAACTTCACAGATTCACCTGCAAAGTCCACCTGCCCACAAGCCTTGTGCTAATTTGCTAATTATTTTTAAAAATCTTTTATTTATTTATTTCGTGTGGTATCTCGCTTACACACCTCGGACTTCTGTCTCAGCCCCTGCAGTGCTGAGGTTTCAGGCATGGGCCACCAGGACCCACAGCATTCAAAAAAAGTTTCTACATTAAATAGCATCTTTTAACTCACTATTGGATTCATGGGCAATCCAGCTATAATCGGAAAGTTCCTTGAGTCCTAAATATGAAAACTATCTCAACAAGTAGAATTTCTTATGTGGAGTCAGTGCAATCTTGGCGGCAGATGCAGATGGTCTACTGCACCTCTGCTCACGAGAGAGACAGATCTCAGATATTCAAGTTTGTTAATCCAATTTCCCTGAATGTTGGCTTCTTGCTACCTGTCTTCCTGTGTTATATGCAGCCAAACTTTGCCTTGAGGACATATTACTCTTATATGTCAAATTCTGTCAGGTCACAGGTAGGATTCTCTGGTTTCTCAGGATGTTTTCATATCTATTTCTTTGGTTTTTTTTCTCTTTATCTTTTATTTTTTTTCCAAAATTTTATTGAGAGACAAATAGCAATGAGACAGTTTCAAATCAAATTGGTAGGACAAGATGTACAAGATGTGGACTTGATATCCTATTTACAAACACTGTTACAACAAATCTCTCTATTCATTAAGGAAATGTAACTATATATTCATCCTAACCATTTTGAATACACGGATACCAAATGGACATTCATCTGCATCCCCTTTTTTGTTTAGTTATGTCATTTAAATATTATGGGTGTTCGTCTTAACCATCCAGCAGAAAAGTATAAAAACGAAGTATAAGAAGTAAAGCCATGATGTAAGGTTGAGCTGTAGGGGACTCAGGTCAACAATTTCTGACACTGCTAGTCAAGAGGAAGACCCAATACTATTATGGGCTACCCGACTCTTTTAGAATATTTTGCTTAGTTAACGTATCTCCTTTTGTGCTGATGCTCAAGCAATAGTTTTTAAGGCTCATATTCTGACTTCTTGAGCCTAAATTGGGCTTTGGGTGTAAAACAAAAGGGAGCTGAGGTAACAATAAAAGTGAGTCAAACTTACAATTACAGGTTACAATATTACACTGCATTTTATTATGACTGACAGAAGTCTAAATTAAATTGACCTGAGAAAAAAATATAATCCCATAATTAGAAAGTAGTGAGGCAATTATTTAGACACCAAGTGGTAACTGATATTTACCTTGTGTTGTCACAATCTTTCCAGGAGACACTAGAACATTTGCACATGGTTGGTGAAAATGTGAGAGATGCAGCCACTGTGGAAAATAGAAAGTTCCTCTAGAAATTAAAAATGTAATTCTGAAATGTATGGCCCATGAATAAACCTTAAAATATTATGCTAAGTGAAATAATCCAGTCATGGAAATAGAAATAACATATGATTCCAGTTATATTAAATGTTAAATATCTAAATTATTTAATCTTAAATATATAAAATAGACAAATTTATAGAAGCAAATTGTGGAGTGGTGCTTATAGGGGCTGGGGTGTATCAGCTTACTAATCAATCTGCATAAATTTTCATTCAAGCAAAATGAGTAGACATTAAAGATCTTTCCTTCAGTAATATATGTACAATTCACAAAAATGTGCTTTACAATTCAAGAATATGTCTCTTTAGCTCTGTTTATGCTCCGATATACTCTGATCAGTTTTATTCCCATGAAAAACCTCTTGCCTCTCTCTCTGTCTGTCTGTCTGTCTTTTTCTTTCTTTCTTTCTTTCTTTCTTTCTTTCTTTCTTTCTTTCTTTCTTCCTTCCTTCTTTCTTTCCTCCTTTCTTTCTTAAGCACAAAAAGTTTTTTTTTCATAATTTTATTGAGAAACAAATAGCAATGAGACAGTTTCAAATCAAATTGGTAGGACAGTTTCAATAATTAACAAAAAAGTTTCAATGAGAAATTTAAAGGAAAAATAGAAAGGGACTCAAGGTTATGTACCCAGAGAGGGCACATTCTGCATTCTGATACAAGGGTTTTCCCTGTCCTACTCACAAAGACGGGAGGCCAACTTAGCTCATGGGCTCAGGTCTAAATGGTCATTATTTCCATCCCAGTATCATGGATTTGGATCATTACAGCTAAGGGGTCATTTCCTTCCTAAGAAGGGATTTGTCTCTGTTGTGATCTCAGTCATGCTGGGCTTCACCTTTTCCTAGAGTATTCATGGTTTTGAGACAATTTCTGGGGGCTTCTGACTACCAATAGATGTCATATAAACCTCTTACCTTGGTGTCCTTGGTCTTGAAGTGGAGTGAGATTTTGTGAAGTCAAAGCTAATCAGACACCGCTAGAAAGTTAGCATTTTGAATTGACTCAGGACATCAAGACATCCAGGACAGGACAAATAAAGACTCATGAAAGAGGACTTCCAGAACTGTTTTAGAAAGTGGTAAGAATAATGGGACAAGCATCTTTGAAATGAATCAGGATAATTTTAGGGAGATAAAATGCAATGTATCTTTCAGCATCGTAGCTTTTGAAATTTAAACATTCACTATGTAGTTTGATCACACCAACTAGAGGCATGGTGGTACCTGTCTTGAAGGACTATTGAATGTGAGGTCACTGTTAACTTCCTGATGCTTTTTTATGAACTACCACAAATTAGGTAAATTGTAACAATAGAAGTTTTCTCAGTTCTATGAAATACATGTTTGAAATGAAAGTGTTGGCAAAGCTACCTTCCTCCAAAACTGTAGGTAAAACTTTATTCTTTATCTCTTCTTCTGGATTCCACGGTATAGAACACAAGTGGGTTTTTTGTTTGTTTGTTTATTTTTTTGTTTTTTGTTTTTTTAGATTGGTAAGTATCAATTAGCAGTGTCCCTCCAGATAACAGAGGTGTACTTTTTAGGTAGACATAATATCGTCTCTGTTGCCTCAGTATCCTGACTCTGGCCCCAGGACAGCAATGTTGATTTTAGTTAACTTGTATTAATGCAAGGTTAAGCTCAGGTAGCTAATGCTTGCTTACATCACTCTAAAAGTCCTCTAAAATCCAAGGCTGAGCAACATTGGAGCTTGGAGAAGAACATTTCTGTTATCGCTGAAGGTGCATCCATAGTCTTCACATCGGAGTGACACTGTCACCTATTCTTTTTTTTTTCCATAATTTTATTGAGAAACAAATAGCAATGAGAGAATTTCAAATCAAATTGGTAGGACAGTTTCAATAATTAACACATTGCATACATTCTTCCTAATGGTTAATTGCTGTACAAGATGCGGACATGATAGTCTATTTACAAACACCATTAGAACAAATCCCTCTATTCATTAAGAGAATGTATCTATGTATCTATCCTGACCTGGTTGACTTCTTACTGTCACCTATTCTAGTGAACACTAATCTCGTTTTGTTTCTTATGGCTTATAATTTTACATACATCTTTTACATAATACACATATAGATATATAGATATAACTGGATAGAGTAAAGCATTTCACATCAAAAAGAGAAATACGAGGGAAATATGTATTAAGGTGAAAGATTTACCAGATTCAATCTTCAATTTGGTCAAGGAAAGCTTTTTTCACAAGTGTCTGTCAAAATGCCTTGTGATATTTGTGATTTCATGTTTAGGGAAAGCCAGATAAGAAGGACATTTTACAGTCACCCACTGGCCCTTATTTCTGCCCAAAATGCCATAGAAATGCTATTTTTAAAACATCGCTAAATGATTGAGTTCACAGCTTTTACAGCTCTTCCTGTAGGTGGTCATTGCGTTGCACCTCACTACTCACCAGTGAGTAGACATTCTCCTCACTCGTAGTCTGCATATAGTTGTTGTCTTGGAGAATTTTATAGAGCCTCCTTGACTAGACAGAAGTGAACAGATATCCCAGGACAGTTGTACGGATGATACCACTCTACTCTTTTTTTTTTTAATAATACTACTTTTGCTTCTTCTTCTTCTTCTTTTATTTTTTCAGAATCAGAGATTGAACTCAGACCCCTGCACTTGCCAGGGAGGTGCTTATTCTACTGAGCCATCTCCCAAGGCTAGCACTCTACTCTTAAATAGTTGATAATTTGGCTTTGCAGAAAGTTATAAATTGAACATATGATAACATTTTCTAGTTTACTGTTGGCATATTGTTAATTTAAATTATTTAGTATTTAAAAATATGGATTATTTTGACTGCATAGATTAGTGTTAGGATTAAGATGATTATTATGTCTATCATTACTTTCTAGTTCATAGAGATATTCTGATGCTTTGTTTGAGATTACTCAAATTTGAATATGAATAAAACATTATGAAGTGGTGGAAAGCAGGAAAATGAGGAAAGAAACTGTTCTTTATCCATTTCTTTTGTCTAACTTTTCCTAATACATACAATGTATTAGAGCTGTTTTTACTCAGTATATAATAAGGATGTGAATTAAGAATTATAAGTATGTGTTTAGTGAATGAAGTTGACAACGACACAGTCAGTAAAACTGAGATGTTCAATTCACATTTATGTGTTGCTAGCTAATGAAATTTGTTCCAAGAAGCATGATTTAATAAAAGTCTAATTGTATTGCAGTTCTAAAACTGTCAGTTTTGTTATTATTGGATGGAAAATGATAACTGCTAGAACTGTTTCTTTAATTGAATGCATTTGTTACAGTGTATTTTATTGCATTTAGTGAAAATTATTTTCAGAAACTGTTTATTCATAATACATTGCGGAACATTCTTTTCAGAATAAAAGAATAATAGGTTAGATGCAGAAGAACATAGAATAGAAATAGTTCAGTGTGGAAACCTGATATAATTCAGCAGAGTTAAAGTTACAGAGTTAAAGACACTTCTGTGTGAGCAGAAGAATATTTAGGAAATATGTGGCTGGATATATTCAACTACTCCTGCTTCCCAATTAGACAAACAGATAAAACATCAATACTAATGCGGTACTTTCGTGGCACTTACATTCTTTTAAGTCATGACTACATTCTCAAGGTTACTAAAACAATTCGAAGCTTTGGAAGTAAAGCTTCAATATAAAAGGTTATGCACAGCTATTATTTTTTTCACAGTCAACAGCAAAAAAGGTGAATTGCATTCGGTAGATACCAGGGCTTGTTTAAAAAAGAGATTATTGATTGTGTTCATTATGAATTGTGAACAGCTGCACAGAGAAGCTGAAAGCCAGGGGACCTGCTGAGACCTCTCTGAAACTAGAGCCTTTTGAAGCCAGGCTGGAAGCAGCTGGTGGCTGGGGTGTGTCTAGACAGCAGGGTTCTCTGCACTGCGTTTCAAGAAGCAAGGCAAAGGACTTTCACGGAAAGTCATTCCAGAGTTCTTGGCGCAGCTTCATAGGACTACTGCTTTTGTGTGTGTTACTTTAAAAATTAGTGAAGGGAATTAAGGCAAAAAGATGATAGAATA
>NW_004524697.1:5221521-5240342 GCF_000260255.1 Octodon degus | reverse complement strand
TATATATATAAATTTAGAAACTTTACCGACATACTCCCATGCCCTTATTTTATATATGAGGACAGAAAGGCCCAGAGTAGAGTGAACCTCATCTGATCAGAAGTTTTATCATCAGCAATCTGGAATTTGAAATCCCAGTTTCCAGTGTCTACATAAATTCTTTTCAGCGATGTGTTAAATCTTTCTATTGAAAATATACATAGGCCAGAATCCACAGCATCCCCTATTAGTTTAAAAGAAATTTATAATCTCAAGCTGCTTCATAAACCTATAAATTATTCTGCATTTTAGCACAACATCCTATGTGATATTTGCTATGTTAAATCATTAATGAGAATGTTTATGAGTAAAAAATGTTTATGAATGATAAAGGTGGAAACTTATATAATATGGAGAGCAGGAAAAATCCTGAATCTATTATAACTTTCATTCAATTTTATTGGTAAAGTTAGAAATTTCATTTATTTATTTTTGTATTTTAGCACAGTCTACAGGGTCTCACTGTGTAGATCGGACTTATAGTGATCCGCCTGTGTTCAGCCTCCCAAGTGCTGGGATTACAGGCTTGCACCACCATACCTAGTCTCAATTGCACTCTCAGTGTGCCCTTGGGGCAGGGCCAGCACCACATGCTGCAGATCGAACCTCAGTCACTACGTCTGCCTAAGCAAGTGCTTTACTTTGCTGAGCTATTTGGCCAGCCCTGGAAATTTTACATTAAAAGGCACTTAATTTCAAATTAGGGATAAGGTAGAATATTTGTGCTTTTCAATAAGCGTGATTTAGGTGCACTTAGAAAGATCTGAGTTCTGTCGAGCTAAGCCCTAAATATTTTAATTATTTTTAGCCCTAAATATTTTAATTATTTGTTTTCACAAGTGAAACATAAACAAATATTCATTTTATTTATTTTCTAATGTTTTTATTCTTTTAAAGTGATAATGAGTGAGATCAGTCATATTTATAGACAGCAAATAACTGCCAGAAAATTCATTGTTATTAATTGATTTACTTCCAAGTCTTCATAGGGTTCTAAGAATCTGGACCTCAACATTTTCTTTGGTTTATCAGTATAGATTCTTAATATGGAAATGTTTTGGTATAAGTAAGCTACCATGTCATTTAACTAGTGATGAAACTACTGCAGTTCTTTTTTACTGCTCTTGGAAAGCCTCTTGGTAAGAGGAGGTGAAAAAGATTATATCTCCATGGCTCAATGGATATCAGACAAGTGCACATAAGTGTAAATGAGGGCCTTTTAGACAAACAATCCTAAAATAATGGAGAACAGTGAATGCACAATTACTTGGTGAAAGGCTGGAGAGATAGCTCAGTGGTCTAAGTGCTTGCCTATAAGCACAAGGACCTGGGTTTGATCCCTGATACCTCATACTGTGCAGGCCTCACACTGAGATAGCCATCAAAACTGGGCATAGTGGTGCACCCATGTAATCCCAGTGCTGGGGAGGCTGAGAGAGGAGGATCACTCTATGTCTGAGCTGTGTAATGAGACCTTGTACCAAATAAATAAATTTATTTAAAAAATTACTTGGCAAAACCTGGAAGGGCTGACTTTAAAAGTCTCTCCTTTTAGATTTTTCACTAACAATGTGTGCATTTAGATGGTAAAGGAAGAAGCTATGTTGTCACAGTTTTAGGTTATTGGCTTTCTGCTTTTGGCTAGTGATTGAAATGATTACTCTTAAGCCTCCCTATTGGCAACAGGGCCAACTGTGCAGTGGAAGGCTGGCTTTCCCTATTTTCTGTACCTTATCCTTCTTCTCTAACAGTGTCCACCGTATTTCATGACTCAATTCCCAGCAAACCTTCCTAGGTCCAGCATCATCATAGAGTCTCCTAACACTCAGTAGAACGTGCTGTTATCTTCTTCCCTACAATGAAATTGAAACTCCGTCTCTGTTCAGAAGTTGACACCAACAGTAAAGACAATAATTTGTGTCAGGTGTTATACAGAGAGTACTGGAGAACATGTTTCAACCAGAGTCATAGCCTGGACTTCATGCTCAAAATCCAAGGATTTATCTTTGTATGCCCCCCGAGTCCCATGACTTCAGTGGCAGGTATCCTGAAAAGTGATTTATTTATGGAATCTGCAGTTGCCTTTATGTTGGGAGATGGGGCATGGTTGGAACAGGCAGCAAGTGGCATGACCTGGAAAGGTGGATCTCCACCCCTGGCTGCTCTTCTCTCTGATATCTCAATAGCGCACCATGTGGCCTTGGTCCCAGTCAACAATGGACTGAAATATGAGCCCAAAGGAACCTATCATCTTTAAGTTCCAGGTCTCTGGGATTGTATTGCAGCTGCAAGAAAGAGACTAATGTGGGGTTAATTAAAGGAAAAGTAGAAACTTTGAAAAATGCAATCATTAAATGTTATTTTTCTATATTTAAGTTATGCAAATATTTATCTCAATCTGGTCAAAAGACAATATAGTGAAGTCAATATCATCACTGTTGTTGTTGATCATGATAGATGCTTGAACAAAACAAAACACTAGTACACAACAAACTGTGTATGCATGATAGACTGAGTCGTCAGTGTTGTTAGAAATGAATAAAGGGGATGCACCTCAGTGGTACGGCACTTACCAAGCTTGTCCAAAGCCCTGAGTTTAATCCCAGTGCTGCAAAAATTTTAAAAAGTAAACAAAAAAATTAGTAAAGCTATGCTAACTATGTAGAGTGAGGAAATACTGTTTATTTAATTTTTTCCAAAGTACTTATGTACATCAATCTTCTGAAGAACAAACATAGATAAAATTCTTAAGTTTTACAATTTATTACTTTAAAAATTCCCAGGTAAATATGAAGATAAAATTTTACAACTCTAACATTTTTTGCCCTTTGTTGTTTTGGTAAGTTAAATGTAAGAATATTTAAAAAAAAAAACACCTACTTAGGAATTAAGGATTCATGTTAACAATGAATAAAAGAATGATGATGATGATGATGATACTAATAATAAAAATATGAATTTTCTATTAATAATTATCAGAAATTATTCTGTAGATAATCTAGTATACTGCTTAGGAAAGTTAGCAAAAAGTTACTTATGATATACAGGCTCAAATACTGTTCTCTAGGATGGGCCTGGTTGTACATATCTGTAATCTCAGCATTCAGGAGACAAGTAGGAGGGTCATTGCAAAACTGAGGTCAGCATGGGCTAGAGAAGAAGTTCAAAGCCATCCTGAACTGCATAGTGAAACTATGTCTCTAGATGAAAAAATATGTATATGAATATCTACATCTATGTATATTCAATATGAACATAATGTTAGCTAAATAAAGGACAAGATATATTATTTACATCTGTAGTACTTAAAACCAGATGGAATATTGCTTCCATGAAGCTCTAGGCATAGATAGATAGATAGATAGATAGATAGATAGATAGATAGATAGATTGATAGATTGATTGATTTACTCTATCACTTAAATATCTAGCCCTTCAATGTGAAAACTGGAGATATCTAAAAAATCTAAATATTTTAATTCTTCTCTACCATTTTAGTTAAAGACTAACAAGGAAATGAGTTAGAATTACACAGTTAGCTCCCAGTTAAAGCAGTGTCATAAATTCTGGTCCAATATATTTTTTCAGAAATATTTGATAAATAAAGCTGAGATACATACACAAATGGAAATAATAAAAGAAGTTCTGCTTCTTTTCAATGATTAGTAGACAGTCCTATTTTAATACTTTCTTTTAGTTATTTTTTGATAACCGAACCGAAATATATTGAACACTTTTTTAAAGATAAGAGGACTCAGTTGTTATTAAATAACTATCTTTGAATCTATAGTAGAGATATACGCTTTTGGATAATTTTGACAAGGCTTCTTGCCAATATCTGTGTTTTCCTCATGGTTCTGCCACATGCTGCTCAGTGAAGCTGCAGTCCAACCCCAAGGCAAAGGTGAAGGTGAAGTATCTCAGGTTACTCTGTCATATTTCTTCATGCTAACTATAGAGTTTCCTGGCTGCTACTTCTAAGTCAGAGTTCTACCTTTTGATCCAACTTCTTCACTGCACTTGATTGACACTACTCACACATGCCTGGCATGCCCTGTGCAGCACTGTCCTGCACTGCTCCACCACCCGCGGGAGGATGATGCAGCGTGGCTCGCAAGAAAAGTCTAGGTAAGCACCAAGCTGGATCTGTTGTTAACATGATACCAAAAGATATTACTGTGCATTTGCAGAAGAAACCCTCTGCACAATTATGAATTCAAAGCAATGTTACATAAATACAACCTCCAAACTGTAATAATACTTGATGTCACACATGAGAATTCAAACTGTGACTAAGCCAGGGGTTAGACACATTGTTTCTCTGAATATCAGTGTAAATGCTCAATGGCTGGAGAATGCAAGTAAATACTTCAAAACTTTACATTGTTGATCACAAATAGAGAAAAATGGAATTTGTACAATCAAAATGCAAGAGCTATTATCTTCCGTAATGGAAGTATTAGTGGAAAAGAGAACCCTAACACCGTTAAAATTATGTGGCTTCTAAATGTAAAGGTTTAGGAATGTGTGTTGAAAATGTGAGCTGAAGACATCTGAATCCAGGTCTTATACTTTTGCAGTTATAATTTTTTTTCTTTTGCAGAATTTGGGATTGAACTCAGTTCCTTGTGCTTGTCAGGCGAGCAGATATTCTACTGTGCTATCTCCCCGACCCCTGCAGTTATAAATTGCATTGATATATATGGAGACAAATAAATTATTCCTAAAAATGAATGTTATTTTAAAATAGTAAAGTGAAATGCAGAAATTCCTTAATTTGGGCCAGGGAGATAGCTCAGCATCATAAACACAAGGTCCTGAGTTTGACCCTCAGTACAGAAAAATAAGCCAAACCAAAATAAAACAAAAACTCCTTAATTCTACATTGATCTTGATCTACTTATTCCATTAAACATTATTAATAAATATATGCCTAATAAATTGTATTTTAGCTAAGTTAATGACTGTTAATGTAACCACTAAAAGTGAAATTTTTCTTTTAGTCTCTCTCAGAGAGCCACATATTTGGAACAAAAAAAATCAACTCAATTCAAACCCCATTTTCTCAGTTGGAGAAAACTGTACAATAGTTATTTGATTGGTTTGATTATATGAAATTAATTTGTGACCAAATTAATCAAAATAAATTATAATTTAATGTTACATTAGCATTATTTATTAATTTGTGTACTGATAATCTTCCAGGTACTAATTAATGTTCTTATTTTTGATGCATCATCATTATTTCTTCTGGAATAAGGTAGTTGTTGAATTTGTCTAGACGAACTATCAATAACTGTCAGTTTTGCAATAAATAATAAGATCATTCAGTCTTTATTCCATGTATAGTAGGAGAATACAATATATATCAAGAAAGGTATGAATTTATACTAATATTTGTCTATTATATAAACTTTGTTTCATTTTTGAAAATTACTAGACACTGCAAAATGTACTGTGTAACACTAGTTCCCAATCTATTTACAATTTCATCAATTTATTAAAATGCAGAATTTCTGTGTGCTCCAGTAAACTGTGATATATACTTCATTCCTGAATTATTGAGATGAAAGAGAAAATTTAAAGAGATTGTATATTTCATATGTTTAAAATATATTTTGTTTTTAAAAGAAGATGGATTAATAAACATTTAATGGGAAATTTATCATTGTAAATCTTCTAGCTAAAGTTCATCAGATACAAGCAAATAATTATTAAACAATGTTCTTATTTAAAATCCATAAAACCAAAGAGGATACAAATGTACATAGTACAGGCAATGAACTAAGAGGCAGAATGGCACAGTAAGGTCATTAGTAGGCATGCAGTAAGGACACTGTGAACATCAGAGCCACACTTCCTGTGTCCTCTTAGCAAAAGGACTTGTTTGAGTGATGGTTACTGCCTCTCTCAACATAGAACTGATTGATTTACCTTATACATCTGGCATGAGGACAGATACAAATATTCAAGAGTGAAAGCCAAGGACTGTGTATCCAGTAATCATATCTCATTATTGTATGTCAAAGCTCTTAGGTCAACACATTACTTTGTGCTGCTAGGAAAGGCAAAAGAAATTGAGGAAGATTTGGGGCAATGCTTGAAGCTTCTCATCACCCAAGTGAGGGTGGCAATCTAGAAGGGATAGAAATAGGAACATTATATTAAGAGTACTATCCCTATATTCTTCAGTTCTCACTGAATAGTACATATAGTTATTATTGAATGTATTACTTATGCAAATAATTGGATCAAAAATAGAATAAGAAGTTAGGCTTACTATATAAACATAATCTTCATAAATATAGAAACCTTTGTTGCAGAGAGGTCTAGGAGATGTGTGCAGATAGAAAGAAATGCACAATGTAACTGTTTAAATAGAAGTTATCACAGCTGGGAGAAAATCACTCCATAGCCACGGTACCACTGCATCGTGTCATCATATTTATGCATTGTAAAAAATTCGTATTTATTAGAATATTATCTCACCAAATATAACCAGCTTTGAAATAAACTGACTTTTGAGAAAATTTACCGTGACTGCTTTGAGAAAAAATATAAACTTGAAAAATTTTTTAAATCAGAATTTAATGATGAGAGTCTTGATGTGTACTTATCTCAGGATAAATTAGAATTCTCACATAATTACAGTAAGAAAGTTCCCAATAGTTCCAGTTGTGTACAAACAGTATATTTGTGAGCTGTTTATTATAACAACAAATATGTGGGAAAGTCATCTTGTAAAGAAAAGTCTTCTTTTGGCTCACAGCATTAGAGCTGTGGTCTGTGGCTGGTGGCCCTTTTGTTTTGAGCAAGGCAGCGCCGCACTGCAGATCCGAGTTCAAGAGCCCAACCCAAGGAGAAAGAATTGTAAAGGATCTGGTTCCTGCAATCCCATTGGCAGGCACACTCCCACACACCTACCACTCTCAGCTGCATGTTTGAACTATATATCATTTGGGGTTTACTTGAGAAACAGATACAAGACATAGGAATGTAAAACACATTTTATGATTGCATCATGATGGCCACTAGCAGAGCCGGATGAGGATGAGAGCAGAGGGCATTTGCACACTGGAGGCTGAAGGGTTCAATCCAAGGTCTGTAGCTCACTGAAGGGCTCTATGCAAGTCCATATGAGAAGGCTAATGGGTCTCTGATGGAAGGCTAAATAGTCTATGTAAAAGCAAAAAATATGGACCTGAGGGTAGACAATGCCCAAGCTCAAGGTGAAGACTGTAGTTCCTCCAAGGACTTTGCACTAAGTCCACCAAAGTTCTATTACATTAATACCATAGTGCTCCACCGCTGCACCCCCTTTCAACATCCCTTTATGCAAAAGACAGTCCATTTCTAAGAGTTGTCAAAGTCCTCACTATTGCAGCACTACTAAAAATCCAAGTCCCAAGTCTCCTCTGATATGTAAGGAAATTTCTTAGATGCAAGTCCCTGTATAGGTGAAGAGTTAAGTACTTCCAACATTCAATGGCATAAAATAAACATTTTCATTCCAAAGTTGCAAGAGGCAATACAAACTCATGTGACAAGAGCAAGTCCAAAATCCAGCAAGACAAACACTAGATCCTGTAGCTCCCTGTGCAACATTTGAGGCAATCGGTAGCAAATTGTGAGCTCCGAAGCATTTGGACAGCTTCAGCCCTATGACCCTTCTGGTGGTTACAACAACCACAGTTTCTCTCTCGGGAAAGCTTTCCTCCCTCCTTGCAGATTTCCTTAGATGATCCATGTTTCTGATTTTTCCATATTTCTTGGATCTCCATTGTACCTCTGACTTCACACCCACAGCTTCACACACTGCCTGCTCTGGGGCCACTGCCTGGCCTCCAAGGCCTTCTGAAGTTGGGGTGGGAGCCTACCAAACTGCACACCTCTTGCTTTTGCACTCTGTGTGAAGACTTGAGTCTGCTACCAGCTAAAGCAGTAGCCAGCCTTTCCTCTCTCGTGCCTGTAGGTGTCAGGTCCCTGGATCCGTGGGCACTCTGAATCCAATTCTGGGCAAGAAATTTTCTATGCTGCCACCACCCTAGAACATGATGTGGCCACAACCATTCTGAACATGGTGCTCTCAGTATTTCTTCTTAAAGCAAAGTCTTTCACCTGCGCGATGTTGAGGCTGCGAAGGGTGGAGACTCACTTCTTCTTGTGATGCCCTCAGCCCATATTTAAATTCTTCTATTCCTTCTCAGCAATCGAGAACTCCTCAGCTCTATCCTTGTAGTCCACAGCATTACTAAAGCTTCCTTTCTGGCCAAACTCATAACATTTTAAATTAAACTGCTGGGCTCTTTGCTCCTGATCCTTAGCATAAACTTGGTTAAAAACTTCAACAATAGGCATTTCACATCCTCAGCATTCAACTGCTTTGACATTAATTCTGCCAGATTAATTAGGCCATTTGTGCATAATCTCAGTTTCAAGCAAAGTCCTAGCTATGAGCAAAATTCAGACAAACATTTACCAAGCCACAACATATGTCATTTGGAGTCCAAAAGCCAATGCAGTCCTCCCCATCAGAAACTGCCTGTTCCTGGTCTTTACCAGCAGTATTTCTATTAGCTTTCTGGTCTTCTGAACTCTGACCAGAATCTTCCATTCAGAATAGCCTAAGCAGTTTCAACTCTACTTCTTTGGCCAATACCTCCAAATCTTTTCTAAACTCTTCCCACAAGCCATTCCCAAGGGCTGTTCTACCACATGATCAGATACAGTCACAGCAATGACCCCACTTCTCCGGTACCAAATTCTTAGTTACCTTCCTCTCTCTCTCTTTTTTATTTATTGATTTCAGGATCTCAATACATAGTTCAGACTCCTAGTGATCATCCTGTCTCAGCTTCCCCAGCACTGGGATTACAGGCACGCACCACAAAGCCTGGTTTTGGAGGCCAGCACAGTGGGCCCTGCATTCTGGGCCCAGCACAAAATGCAGTATCAGGGGTTAAACTTCAGACCTTGAGTTTGCCAAGCAGGCAATTAGACTGCTGCACTATCTCCCTAGCCTTTTCTTTTATTTCTGAGACAAAATACCTGACACCCAATTAAGAGAAAAAAAATTGTTTTGTTTGTTTTAATTTTGTGGAGGTTTCAGTCCTTAATCAGCTGGCTGCAGGCAGTGTGGTACAGCTCAGAGCAACCATTCTTAGAGACAGAAGACACAAGCAGCAAGAACAAGGAGAGGGTACAAGCCTCTTTTCCTCCCCTATACTGTATACCACCTACCTGCCTTTGGTGGGTGTAGGATTCATACTATCTCTGTGCCACAGGCTCATGATTTTACAGAATGAGAACCCTAGCCCCTGCTGAGTCACTTGCCTAAGATTCTGAGCTGCTCCAGTTGACACAATGAACAACATCCTAGAGTGGTAAAGGCATGTCCTCTATGCCATAGGATGGAGAACTTCTGAGTTACTTAGTTAAGCTTCTAGACCTCTCAAGTTGATGCAATATATCAACCATACTTTTCCACCTTCCACTAATGCATGCCCGGGACCATACCTCCTATATCTAAGCTTTGGGCCTTTGGGTATATTTATGATCCAAACTGGGGCACTAGGAGTCAGTATGGATCTGGAAGGTATTGCCACACATGGTTGAATGGAATCGGCGTTGGTGGTACTAAAACACTGTAAACCTCAGTCACATGTCAGATAAAATGCATCTTTGTGACTTTGACAGCGAGGGAGCACTTTAGAACTGTATGCTTCACTTTTTCACTTTTGTGTAAATGCCAACTGTACTAATTCCACCGTTTGAGTTGCCAATGCTGCTTTGAAGTCTCTTATTCTGTGGATTCTTTAGATGACCAAGACCCTGCTGCTGTAGCTGGGCATGGTTTTCTACCTTTTAGAAAGGAACTTGATTTAACAGCTTCCCTCACTACTTCTCTGAGTCTTCATTCTCTGTAAAGAATTCATTGACATTCTCACTTCAGGCTGACAGAACATCTTTAACTAGAGATCCTTCTAAGGCAAACTTCACAATGAGAAGCCTGTGGTGTTATTTGTGAACTCTTCATAAAGGGCCTTCAGAACACAGAGGCCACAGGGTTCCTTTCTCTGTCTCGTGGTGGGATGCAGTAGACTCTCTATCCTGTAGTCCACTGCCTTTTCCTGATAACTAATGTCAGTACAAAGGAAAGGGATTTTAGTTTTGTGACAGATGAAAGCTTGAGTAGGAGAGAAGGGTCAAGGAGCATTGAGAACTCTCTTAAAGGAGAGATGAGAAAAATAAATAATATCTGTTCTTTTTTTGTTGATTTGAACTCATAGAGTTCACCAAGTCTGGTAGATAATGTCAGTTATCACTTGAAGGACAACTTGAAGAGTCACAACAAGGGAATTTCTCCAAAGTAGCTAAAAAGAAAAGCTAAAGTCTCAGGTGGGTTGAGCTTATGGCCTTTGATTTATAAAGAAGAGAGAAGTATACAGAGAGAGAAAGAGAGACAGAGACAGAGAAAGTGAGAGACACCAAAAGAACTGTTTAGAAGACCTCTCTCAGGTAAACTATTTAGGACCTGCAATGTGCATGCAGTTTCTTTAGGATGACCTGGAAACCGGGTCTCTCCATTGCCATTGCAGTGAGTTTCTCAAGCTGGCTGCATGAGAAACTTAGCTCAGGAGCCTAGATAGGACCTCATTCTTATTTTGTGTCTTCCTAGATAAGCAAGAGTTTCAGTCTAATCTCACTAAGAGATGTCATGTGGTGTTGACCTAATAGAAAACCTGGTGGAGGTGCAATTCATTCTGGAGAAAGCCTCCTGAAACCTCTTCCTATTTCTGGTTAGATGGAACAAGAGCTTCATTATTCTTTCTTTCTTTTTGCTTTTATATATAAGAACTAAATTTTCTAGGGGCTTAGTAAACTCTAGCTACTGAAAAGACTACAGGGTTTTGTGATAAAAGAGGTTTCATACAAACATAAACCCAAAAGGATATGTGAGAGTTTTCTCACTTCCAAGGGAGGGTAAAATTCACTACTTCATGGCCAGATTGACCTATCATGGGCATTTTCTCTTCATACAGCATGGTGACTCTTGCCTGTCCGACCCGTGCTGACAGTGAACAACCAAGGATTTGTAACATGAGAAAGAATAGAGAAAAGAGATGATCTCTCTAGAAAGGCCCCCTGCTAAAGTTGCCAAGATGTCTGTCTGGGTTCAGGGTGGGCTCATAAGTTCTTTTGAGTGATGACACAAGAACTGACCTTAGCACTTTGTGGTGAAGAAAAACCAGTAAGTTTATTTACCAGGCAGTAGACTCAGAAGGAATAGACTTGCCTTGAAAAAGGGAAACAGCATGAACCCCGGAAAACATTTATTTAAAAATGAATGATTTACACAGGAAGGAAAGTAGAAAAGATTCAGGTATCTATTGAAGATTTGCAAAAATGAAATTAATCCAAATTTTAAAATGCACATTATCAACACCTACTGTTCATATTCTAACCTTTATGATCTATTAATATCTCTTACGCGCAGAGCATTTAAGGAAATATTTGAATCTTTGAAGGTCACTTTATTCATTATTTCATATGGTAATTTTTAACATTGTGTAAAACAATAGAAAAATATTTTTAAAACATCAAACCACAAGGGCAGAGCTAAAATAAGAGAACAACCCATTACACAAATTTAGTAGAATACTGATTTCATTTCTTCACAATAATTTACATTCTTCCTTTAAATCATTAACCTAATAATCTGTATTTTATCTTTGGCCTTAAAAAATCAGTGCTTTTCTTGATAGTTTTTGTAAGTATCACCATTATCATGGTTCATTCTGATAAAATAACGATAAGCTATTTACAGTATGGACTTCCCTGCTAGAAAAGAAAGCATTCTATCCTTTGAAGCTTCTCTCTCTGTGTCTGTTCATTAAGCATCCACCAAATGACTATAAGTTAATGACAAGAAAATGTTATTTTGTGTTCATTTTCTCATAAGGCACTTTTTTCAAGAGATGAATATTATAATCTGGAATGATGAGCCTGTGTAATAATCATTAAGAAACTGTGGACTTTTGCTACGTGCAGGCATCATAGATCTCATAACCTGCACAGGACATAGAATCATATTCTTGTTTACGAACAATAGCCTCAACATTTGGTCACAACTTAGTTCTAAATTTTATGACACTGACTTAGTTTTGGTGCTTAATGTATGCCTTGATCCAGATTTTAAAACCAATATTTGTGAGATGCTGAAGCATCAGTGCCTGAGTTTTGAAAGCTGAGAAGTATTCATTGCAATAGCCTGCCTGGAAAAAAATATTATTTTTTTAAAATTTTAATGAGCAAAACAGATGAAAGCAATGAAACAGTTTCAAAATAGGTTAGTTGAGCAGTTACAATAATTCATACATTGCATATTGTTGTCTTTGTAGTAGTTATTCAGAGTACAAGATGCTGTCATGATATCTTGTCTAAACAATATTAGTACAAGTTTTTATTCTCAATGAACTAAGAGAAAGTAGCTGCATATCTATCCTAACTCTCTTGTGTATACATATATATATATATTTTTTTTTCTTCTTTTTTTCACAACAAAAATTTTTTGTTTACACTTTTGTGAAGTTAGTAACGCATGATGTTAGTTTGCCTAGCAACTGATAGCTAACCTTAACCACACAGGATGTTCATCTCAGGAGTGAGGCAGCTTGTTTGATTTAGGAACTGGGCTAAGTCCCACCTACACATATTTGATCAATTTCCTAGCTTCATGGGTCCCGTCCCAACATGTCCCCCTTTTTCATTTCTTTTTTTCACAGACGGGCGTTCCACTACAGTTGGAGAAGCTATATTTGGAGAAGTCTTTAAAGGACGTTTTCATACTTGAAACCAGTCTAAAGATTATAGGAACTTGAATTCAGGAAAATAACCCAGTATGGTCCAATAGTCCATAATAGTAGTGAGTTATCAGCACAACTGGCAATTGGCAGAAGTTGTTGACTTGAGCCTTATACAGCTTAGCATATTAATATAGCTTTACTTTTTATACCTTGTGGTTATACTATTCTGCTGGATGGTTAAGACTAAGTTAAAGCAAAACCTATATAGCTAAAAATGTAACTTTTGTATCTGATAAGGCCAGTCAAGTCTCCTCAGGATTTAACTTGTAACCCTGTATCGCAGTTTGCAGATCTTTAGTCAGTGTCAGCCATGTGGATGAGTCACGGACATTGCTTGACCAATTTGCTCTCTTTGAAAGCCTGAGAGGATTATTTCTCTCTAGGTGACTCTCCTTAGGCACATTCTACATCGTTGATCACTTTCCTCTGTTATGTATTTGACACCAGTTCTCACTACGCAGCTCAAACTCTTCGTGATCATCCGGTCTCAGCCTCCCCAGTGCTGGGATCGCAGGTGTGTGCAACACACCCAGTTTCAGGGCTAGCAAAGTGTGCCTGGCTTCTGGAGCCAGTACAGCATGCGGTTCCTGGGGTGGAACTTAGGTCCTTGTGCTTGCCAGATAGACGCTTAGACTGCCAAGCTATCTCCCTGGCCTGGAAAAATTTTTAAGAAGTAGTATTATTCATGATCCATGAGCTCATTTTCTCTACATTTTTTTTCCAGGAGGTACTGTTACTGCTTTATTATATAGTGCTTTTATTCAGTAATATTCAGAAAAAAAATAACTAGTGATAACCTCAATTTCATTCTTCAGTTGTCAAATTCTGTGACATTCTACATTTAGATTTATATTCTGGAAAAAAATATTTGAATTCTCCCCAAGAATAACTACATCAACAATTCAGATATATTGATTCCCACTTGCAGTCATTAGACCCCATCTGTAAACCAGGTTTAGCTCCCGAGAGGTTCTGCTCCGACCTGTGGAAGATGGGTTAGCACTCTCAATAGTACCTCTTAGGAGTGGCTAATATACTTCATAAGTTCACGAGCACTAGAAATTAAAAATCTGGCTCCACTTGGTGTTTTCTGAAAGGCAGTCATCTTCTTTCTTAAAGTGTACAATCTAAAGGTAGATGATTAGATCAACTAGCTGTTTCTTTTCCCTAAGGCAATTTGAATGGAGAAAGACTTTTAAGACATTCTCTGAGAAGGCGCTCTACTTGATTTCATCTGAATAGACTGGTGTTCTTGTTCCCAATCTTTTATGTTCTGAGTGCTTCCCCAGAGGAAAGAATCTATAAATTTAAGAAGCAAAGGAAAATAATTCCTGAGCTAGTTTTTTTTTTTTTTTTTTTGAGTTCAAATCCATGGATAGAATTTTAGTGTTCTCTCAACATTTCAAAAAAAGTTTCTTCCCACAAGTAGATTTATTTTTTGTTAAGATAGACTACTTTTTTAAAAAATAATGTTATGTTTTGGGAGTATTTATTGAAGTAATGCCCCATAACTATAGGGTTCTATGATCATCAAACCACAAAGGTTGTCCAATTTTCTCTTTCCATGAGCCTGTTGAATGAAGCAATTATCTTCTCCAAATCTGTATTTCAATATAATCCTGACTGAAATTACATAATCTCATTTCCTAACCTGAATAGAATTGTAATAAAATGTAGCCTAGAAAAATGAGACTATTTTAGTATTCTTTGTAATTTATTGATGATCATTTTAATAATTAAATGATAATAAAAATTATAATTTTATCAACTATTTTACAACATCCAAAGACAAAAAAGCATCTCTTATGAGTTGCATAATTTTGATTTATAATGAGAAAAATCTGCTCACAGACACTTACAAAGAGTCATGCCTCATTGTTAATTTTAACATTTTCTAATTTTAGTGACACATTCAGATTCAGCACAGTGATGGAAATAGAAGAAATTTATTCAACAAAATAGTAAGCACCTACTTAATGTGGCTTATTACTAGAGATCCCTATCAAGGTCTCAAAAATTAAAAGCCTTGAATGAGGTTAGTTTCAGGTTTTCTTAGATGAGCTCCCTAAATACTTGCTATGAGTCTCTTTATCCTTCTTTGTAAAGTAAGATTATTATAGAAAGTGATTTCTAATAATATTTTCAGAGAAAACGTTGGGCTAGTGGATAATCCCATGATTTGGTCAAAACCTTGTGAGCTTGAAGTGCTTTTCAATGTACTTATCGATTCAATATAAATCAGAAAATGTATTTATAGTCTTTCTTAGACACACAAGAGGCTTATACTGAACTTACTTTTTAAGTGTGAGAAGAAAAGTGCATCCTGAGATGTTTCTGACTATCTTCTAATTCTCCTTCCACAAAGATTTAAGTGTACTAAATTTTAGCACTCAAAATAAATTTATCCTTTCTTTCATTACACAAGGATATTTAGAAAATTGAAACTACCCTTGTATTTGATAACTTGTGTTATGTTGAAACTAATTGATGAAGACATCAGTTAAGTTCCTATTTCCTTATAATGTTTTGTTTCTTTTCCCTGAGGCTTGTCCTAAATTCACTTTCAAGGACATTTTGTGCAAGAAGACCCCAAAGAATATATAAAATATTAGTAGCAGTACTGTTTACTGAATCAAAATCAACACCTGAGTAAATGCCTCCTGAGAAATGACTGGAATGGCTCTCTCATTTAGACTGTGAGATTTCTATAAATAGCTGAATTCCTAGGTATTTGTTTGAGTAGAATATTGTAAAAATGTTCAATACACCCTTTACAAACAACTCTTCCAAAACCTAGTGTTGATAGTTAATGTCTATAAACTATATCAAGAGACATCATTGAAACAGATAATGTGTAATAATTAGCTCAACAATGACACAGAGATGTTCCCTTGGGCATCTGTATGTTTAATAACATACAGATGCTACTTGTGGAAATATCCTGACCTGTTCAGAATGACTATTTCTTCTCAAAGGATTTAAGGGTAAGAGAAAATTAGTAACTTTTCTAGATGAAACTGAAAGGAGAAGTGGAGTTGCAGTAGGTACAAATTTGATGACTCCCAAGTTATAAATATAATCAAAGTTGATGACCAGCGGCTACAGATATGTGTACTCATTTGCATGTAGATTTGATGGCATGCATAATAACTGATGTGTATGTTTTATTGACAAATATAACAAATATGAACTTTTTTGGATAATTTCTGTTCTTAACCCAAAAGTAATAAATGGCATTCATTTGGTAATATTAGTCCCTACTTTGGGGAAAAAATCCTATAAAATATAAATGTTTTATAAAGAGGATAAAAGGCACATGGAAAACAAAAGATGATCCTTGTTAATTTGTTTTTGAGTAGGTATGAAATATAAGTTCTAGGTAAAAATTTATTTATAGATTTGAAGGAATTATTTTGGTTTCAACATATCTATTTCTGAAACTGTTACTTTTCACTGTCATCAAGATCTGAAACTCTAAAGGATGCTTGTTTACAATCCAAAATTATGGATTATATTTCCATAATCTATGGGACAAAGCCTTAAGTTGCATAGTGCAAAATCCAGACAGTAAGGTAGATGAGCATGAGTGCACACTGTCCTGTTGAAAGAGCCTGACTTTCTCAGGGTGGCGCTCAGCAGCAGGACTCACCCAGGATGGTGTTGTGCGCCAGGGCTTGCCCGAGATGGCCTTGTGCACCAGGGCTTGCCTGGGATGGCACTGTGCACCAGGACTCGCAGTGTTTTTATCACACCCATGGGAGAAATGAAAGTGGATTTCAAGAACTAATTTACAAAGGGGCAGTGGTGTACAAAGACTGGCGGCGTACACTTACAATTCCAGTACTTGGGAGGCTGAATCAGGAGGATTACCACAAGTTCAGTATCATCCCAGATCACATAGTGAGTTCAAAACCAGTCTGAAGTACATACTGAGACACAATCTCAAAAGACTAAATATAGTATGCAGCAAGAATGACGAATATGTATGTGTTTGAAGTGAAGGGGATTATTTTGGGGAGATTGAAGCCCACGGACCTTTCATTGCACTAAATTACCTTGAATATTTGCCATGTTTTTGATTTTCATTTGTGGATTTATAAAATCAAAATACCCCAGATTGACAGATACATGACTTCAGAAATTATTCCAATAATATTATAAACTGTTGCATAAATTATTATTCAGAAATGTTTACAGAAACATTGACTTTAAATAATGAAGTTAGTAAAACAGAAAGATGTGCAAGCAAGGATGGTTGCATGACCTTTCTCAGAAATGTGAGTTATTAATTTCATAATCTCAACTGTCATTTCTGTAAGCATTTCATGGATGACTACTCTAGCTCTCAGCATGCATAAGGTGCATATTATAAGTCATATACTTTTCTGTCATATGTGATACATATTTCTATCTCTAATAGTAGTGCTCTAGGAGACCTTCAAGACATCTCATAAAGCTGAAGGTCTTAGAGTACAAGCAAAAATTTGTACAAAAACAAGAGGAAAATAACATGACAGAATGTGATTTTAAGCCACGACAAGAAGAAGCTGGGTGTGATGTAGCCTACCATGGAGAGATGGGCAGAAGTGCCCCATTCCATGCCTAGAGTAGGACAGACAACTGTACAGAAGCAAATGGACAATATTATTGGTCAGGTGAGGATTTGGTACAAAATCCTGAAAGAAAAGGACTGGACACATTTGAAAGAAGTAAGGAAAGCCAGGAGAGTTGTTCTTGATGACACGAGGTGCTGGGAAGGTTCAGGGAGGCACTGATAGGAACTTAGAATGTTTTGCTAAGCACAGAGGGAGTAAGTAAAAACTGTTAACCAAAGAAGTATAAAACACTTATTTATTCATTGAAAATCCTCAATAGTGCATCACTGATGTATTAGAATTTGGGTGAGGGAAAAGTAGAAGAATGGAGAATACCTAGCTAATATCCTTTGTTCTTCAAAATTGTTCCCTTGATTGAATATCTTATTATGTGTGCATATGCAACTGTGTCCACCTCCTTTGTTTTTAAGTTCATGCCTCTCTTTATACGTATATCAAAATTGTGCTATTTTCTTCACTTTTGTGTGTCACTCACTGACCTCTTCTACACTTCTTTTTACCTTGATGATGTTAACAATCACTTTTTACTTTTTTCTTTCCAGACCCGGGTATTGAACTCAGGCACTTGCACTTGTCAGGCAAGCGTTTATTCTACTGAGCCATCTCCCCGGCCCCTAACCGTCACTTTTGAAAGAATACAATAAGCTTCTCTCTTGGACAATTAACAACCTAAGTATGCAGACCAAAAATTAGAGAAAAAGGAGGGCTGCAAGGACAGCAAATATTTTGGCCATAGCCTTTTAAGGTCAGTGAAGACTCAGGACATAGGAGAACCTGTACTATAACATCATGTAACTCGGTTGTGTTCCAAATTTTCAGATCAAGGAGATTATGGGGGGCCACAGAGGAAAGTGATCAATGATGTAGAGTGTGCCTAAGGAGAGTCACATGGAGAGAAAACATTCCCTCAGTCTTTTACAGAGAGCAAATTGGTCAAGCAATGGCCATGACTATTTCACAAGGCTGACACTGACAAAGGATCTACAAACTGCGGTACAGGGTTTCAGGATAAGTCCAGAGGGGATTTGACGGACCTTATCAGATTCAAATGTTGCATTTCTTGTTATATAGATCTTGCTTTATCTTGGTCTTAACCATCCAGCAGAAAAGTATAAAAATGAAATATAAAAAGTAAAGCCATATTAATATACTGAGCTGTAAAAGACTCAAGTTAGCAATTTCTGACATTGCCAGTCTCACAGAAAACCCACTACTCTTATGGACTACTGAACTATTTTGGAATATTTTGCTGAATTCACACACCTATAATATTTAAATGACAAAATTAAACAAAAAAGGG
>NW_004524697.1:5218452-5221421 GCF_000260255.1 Octodon degus | reverse complement strand
TCTTAATTCAGTGAATAGAAAGATTTGGTCCAATAGTTTTTGCAAACAGGATAGCATGTCTACATCTTGTACAATGAATAACCACTAAGTCAACAATATGCAATCTATTAAGTAAACTGTCCTACTAATCAAATTTGAAACTGTCTCATTGCTATTTGTTTCTCAATAAAATTATGGAAAAAACCCATAAAGAGTATCACATGCTGACCTGCAGTGCCGTTGATTTGTGCCCAGCAGAACTGAGAAGTTTTCTCTGGACAGCATCAGATACATTGCAGGTTGTTCATAAAGAAATGGCAGGCTAGGAACCATTCGTACTGTGTGGGTGGAGGCAACAGAGTGATTTCCCATGTCAAACACCTTGCTTCTTGCACTTTCACATACACTGGGTAAAGGAATTTATTCCTAACAGTGTTGAGAGATGGAGAGTCTCAAAATAACAGCACACAAAGAGTGAATGAAATACAGGCACATAAGTGGTTGTTGAATTTCCTGTTTAGTTTCTCAGATCTATCAACAACAATCCAAAGTGAAATGATAAAGAACAAACAGAAGATTCAAGATGACCCCCCCTCTGTTCCACGTGGATCCATTTATAATCTGAGAAACTGAAACTAGTAAACATGTTTCACCACTCAACCAGCTCATTCTTCCTAGTAATCCACCATGGGTCAGTCTACTTAGTCTACTCAACATCCTTTCTGGATACAGAGGCCCTTGCAAGAAAACTGGGAAACTAGAGAGAGTCTTACTAATGTCACTTGATACAAATTTCAGTTAATTGATTAAATATAATTTTATGCCTTGAATCCTAAATTAGTGCCACTATCCAAGGTTCAAGCCACTAGCACTTGGGTAAATGTCATGTAAATGCTATATATATTTTTTTACAGCAATATCTTTTACCCATTATACTTAAGTTCTTGGTTTCATTTATGAAGTAATGAGGCATGTGGGAAAATACAGTAATATCTTGTGTACATCACAGAAACAAAGACATAAAATTTCAGTTCCCTGTTTCATATGTGAAGGATTTAGAAAGAGAAATATCTTTAGAAGAAAATTCAATTTCTGGAAGAAATGACAGTGGCACAGAATCTCTTTATTTCTCTCGAACCTGTCAAAGGCAGAAAAGAAAAGCTCTTTGGGCTCTGAGACTGTGATACTTGTCATAAGAAGGAAAGGATTTGAAGTTGAGGTTTTATTAGCTCTGACAATAAGGGAAACCTCAATTTTAAACTGTAATACGTGGTATATGAAGTAATTTGGATATGCCAACGGCCGTTGCCACAGGCATAAATTCAAACGGTGTGGGTCAATAAAACAGGAAAATCACCAGCATGGAAACTTTTGTACCATCTCAAATTTTTGTGAAATTAGCTGAGATTTTGGGACATATGGAGTGTATGAGTGTGGGTGAGCTTGTGCCTCTCTGTATGTGCATAGGGTATTTTAATATGTTGGGAATATATGCTTGCCCATTTAAAATATATGTATGTGCATATTACCATATACATATCTTTTAAAAGACAAAGTAAATATAAGCTGCCTTTGTGAATTTATGCTATTTATTTATTTATTTATTTATTTATTTATTTATTTTTGCTCCAAATGCCTTCAGGGCAGGTTTGGCTGGCTTGAGTTGTAGGGATCGAACCACAGCAACCTGAGCCTGACTGCTTGGTTGAAGCAGTCACTTAAAGAACTGAGCTAAGGGGCAGGCCCCCTCTGCTATTTATTTTTTTTAAATATTTCATTGATTGATTTATTTAGTACAATGTCTCATTACGTAACTCCGACAGTGATCCTCCTGTGTCAGCGTCCCCAGCACCGCACTTACAGGCATGCGCCACCAAGCCTGGATTTGGTGGCCTGCTCAGCATGCCTGGGTTGGGGGAAGGAGTATTGAGGGCCTTACCAGGGATGGAACCCAAGTCCTTCAGTTTTCCAGTCAAGCACTTAGACCACCAAGGTATTTCCCCAGCCCAATTTATGCCATTTCAATAAGTATAATTTTTAAACCAGGATTTTGTTTTCTATCAGAGCTTTGAGTGATTTTTCTTTTTTGTTCCTATTTAACCACATGTTCTTTTCTGAAAAACATACAATATCTCAATATAATTTACCTTAGAAAATGAGCTTTATCTTTGCTTCTGGCATATGTCATTTATAAAAAGAAATCTGATCTCAGGGCAATATTGGCTTTTGTCTGTACTTCAGAGTAGAGAATGCCACCAAACAATCATTTTGAGCAGGCAAAAATTCTTCGAAGTTCAACCCAAAGGAAATGTGAACAAAAGTTTCCTTATTAATTCAGGGATAACAGAGTCCTTGAAAACACTTGAGGAACTTGAATTTTTGTTCCAATAATATTGAGAAAGAAAAGATGGTGCATAGAAACCAAGTTCAGTCTAAACAGTAGGAGTGCTCTAGTCTAAAGGCTGCATCACCAGTGTACATTTAAGGTCTGTTATGTCAACAATAGCTACTATATAGACAGCCAAGGAAAACTGCCTCAATATTTTGGCTCCTAAAGGAACTAATTTAAAGTACTTAACTTAGAAATATATGAGTGATTGCTCTTATTTTTTGTGTTGAAGTCAAAGAGCAATAAAGACAAATTTTCTGAGGAAAAGCAACTTTTACTCAAAACTCGAAAAATTTTCGAGGGAAAATTCATTTATTATGCATAAAGATAAATAAAGTCAGTCTAAGGGAGAGTTAGCAGTCTAAGAATTTGCCTGGAAAGCTCAAGGACCAGGGTTTGATCCATGGCACCACATGCCATGCTAGCCCCCTGAACTCTGGGTGTGCCATGCCAGCCATGGAAATGGGCCGTGGTGGTACATGTCCATAATCCCAAGGACGGAGAGGCTAAGACAGAAGGATCACTATGAATCTCAGCTATTTATTTATTTTTATTTATTACATTTATTTAGTGTGTGTGTGTGTGTGTGTGTGTGTGTGTG
>NW_004524697.1:5209349-5217872 GCF_000260255.1 Octodon degus | reverse complement strand
AAGAAAAGAAATATAAATGTATATAGACAGGATAGTTTGGATAATTATACTGCTGATTTCTGCTGGTTTTATAGAAAGGATGAGAAGAAAGATTTGTACTAATAGTGTTTGGACAGGATATCCTGTCTGCATCTTGTACTATGAATAACTACTAAGAAGACAACAATACACAATGTATTAATTATTGTAACTGTCCTTCTTTTGAAACTGTCTCATTGCTATTTGTTTCTCAATAAAATTCATAAAAAATAACATAGAAAGGAGAAATTAATGCTTGATTTTTCCTTTCTTCTTAATTTTTGAACCAATTTGCAAGTTTATATCTGATAATCTGAACAACTAATTTTAAGACAACAATATGCAATGTTACAACAGTTTTGAATTCATATCATTTTGTCTAGTGAAGTTCTGTATCTTTCTAATTTGTTTTCTAGTTGTATGCTCTTTAAAAAATAAACTTGAAAATTTTCAAACTTAAAAACAAAACTATATAAGTTACAACAGAAAATATAGTATATAACATTGATTTAAACTGTTGATTTAAAACAACTGAACAGAGATTAAATAAATGAGATAAATATCTTTAAAATATTCTGAGAGAAGTGTGGAGAAGAGCTAGAATACAAGGAAGGCTGAGGAAAATAAGAATAACATTGTGGCCAGAACAACATAAGAACAAAAAGGAAGGCCCCAGGAAACAATACTGACAGATGGGAGAAAGAAAGGAATCACAGATTCAGAATATTTTGCAAATTGAAAAAAACTAAATGACATTTATGAGGACCATTAAAGCAACAAAGTAGAGTTCTGTAAATAAAAAAAAAGCAACAAAGTAGAAAAATCTGATTCACAGGGAGCAGAGTGAGTAAAGAAATTACTGAATATTAATATCAATCAAAAGGACAAAGTAATTTTGAAGCAAAGTAATTTTATTCAAAACTCAAAAATTTCCCAAAGAACTCTTTTCCCAAGGGGTACAATTCATTTATTATGCTTAAAGGCAAACAACTCACAAAAATATGAGAAAGTAGGGCAAGTGTGACCTGTTAATACTATTTCTAAGATGCACTTTAATTTATGGAGTAAGTATAAAAAATTTTAAATTGTAAGGCAAAATAAAATAGAAAAATGTACAGAAGTCCAAAATATGTCACAAAAGAAGTAAAAGGAAAACTGGCAAAAGTGGGACAACAGAAAGTGTAAAATAAAATTACAGAAAAGTACCCAAGTCTACTTAATATGTGTAGTAGAGATAAATGTATTTTGGAACACAAATTTTCATACTACATTTAAAAATATTTTAGTTATATGACTTTTTATGAGATACATTGAAACAGAAAAATTAGAAAGGATGAAAATAAAAAGACGAAAATCAGATACTACTTTTTTAGTAACTGAAAAAGTCCTTAAATATTATTAATGAATAACAATTAGAATAAAAAATTACTATAAATTATAAATTTTACTCTTACTCTATAATTATATGAGTTTGAATTAGCTAGGAATAAATAATCCAGTGTTGTATACAATTCCACATAGAAAAATAAGATATATTTTCAATTATTTTTTATTTTATTTCTTCCATAATTTTATTGATAATATTTTCAATTATTAAATGTAGAGCAGGTGGCAACCTGTAGCTTAGCGGACTAAAGCGTCTATTTAGGCAGAGCTCAGCAGCTGGGGTTCGATCCCCTTGTGCTGAGCCAGCCCCATCCCCTGGGGCGCCTTGAGATGCCACTGAGTGGGCATGGTTGCACACACCTGTAATTCCAGGACTTGGGACGCTAAAAACAGGAGAATCACTATGAGTCCAATCTACATAGTGAGACCCTGGAGACACTGTCCTAAATACAGAAAAAAATGCATAAATAAATACAAACAAATAAATGTAGATTGGCAACAAAAAGAAAAAATCAGTGAACACAACAAAAATGGGAAATTTTACCAAATACTTCTCAGCAGTGAGCAATCAAAACAAAATTATTAGAAGATATAAAAAATACTCAAAAAATAAATTCATGTTTTGATGTAATGGGCATGAAAAAAGTGGCATAGAATCATATTGCAAAGTAAATAATATGTAATGAAAGACACGAAGATTTTGAAAAATATTTCATAACTAAAGTTCTTTTAAAAAATCAAAAATTGTATAAAAGTGAAAAGATATCAGCAATCAGGATGAGTAACTCAGAAACTCACAAATAATAGGCAATGGTGCATGTTATTAAAATATAAAACAATTTACACAAAATAGAGCATGGAATTTGAGAGCTAAAAGGGTTGTGAGGATCTCTGTCTTTCTCTCTCTCTCACACACACACAACACACACAACAAACACACATACAAATACTATATGAATTCAATTACAACAATTGCTAATACCCACAATTCTAAGGAAATTAAAGTGACAATCCACAATCTGTGCTGTTCAATACTACTGCCACTAGACACACAGTTTTTTAAATTTAAATCCATTTAAGCTAAATAAATTTAAAATTCAGTATCTTAGTCACACTAACCATATTTTGAGTGCAAAGAGCCACAGGTCACTGGTGATTTCTTTGCTTGACATGAACCCTCATTTGTACAGTACAGTGTGAAACTATTCCGAGACAGTCTATTACATTGTCTACAGTCAGTGATACAATGCAATACACGACTGCAATGGGTTCACTATATTCAAAAGAGGGATACTTGACCGTGGAGATAACTTGCTAGTCTAAGAACCTGCCTGGCAAGCTCAAAGACCTGGGTTTGATCCTGCTATCTCATGTAATGAACTCCCAGAACCTCAGGTGTGGCAGTAATCCCAGTGCTGGGGAAGCTGAGACAAGAGGTTCACTACAAGTTGGAACTGCATAGCAGGACTCTGCACCAAATAAATAAATATAGATAGATAGATAGATAGATAGATAGATAGATAGATAGATAGATAGATAGATAGATATTTAGATATATAGATATATAGATATATAGATATATATTAAGCAGGGATAATATTCAAGCAAGTCAAATACAGTATCATTAATTTATAGGGCTTTTCTTCAGCAGAATCGTAACAGAAGAAATTACTTTTTAAAATGAAAAACCAAATTCCCTCTACTAAATCATACATGCTAAATCCAGAATGTCAGCTTCACATCTTCCATACCAAATTATTAAACTGAAAATGTATTTGGAAAATTTGATAGAAAATAGTTAGCACACTTATTTTAATGAGAAAAATATCGGGGCTGGAGAGATGGCTCAGTGGTCTAAAGCACCTACTTGGAACAAGCTTGGCAAAGCACAGGGACTGCAGTTCGATCCTCCAGCACCACATGCCAGCCAGCCACGCCCCCTGGTGGGCTGAGCTGGCCACACACACACACACACACACACACACACACACACACTAAATAAATGTTAAAAAAAAAAAAGAAAAATATCAAAAATGATGCGAAATTTCCAAACAAAATGATTGGAAATTAACAACAGTTGTTTTATTGTCTATTAGTACCTTCAGAATAGTTTCTCAGCTCAGAAGAGATAAGCATGCAAACTTAACAAATAATATTAACACTGTTTCTTTCAATGAACTAATAGAAATTAAAAATTGGAGTACAAGTATTTCAGCTGTTATCTATATTTATAGAATAAGGAAGTAAGATCTCCCTTAGTGCTTTAAAAAATCTTTTTTTCTTTACTTCTTTGCTCCTCTCCCCCATGCCCATTGTTCTTTTGATATGCACAGTTTTTTTCCCTTCACAGTATCTATTTTACCTTTTGGACATCATTTACGTTTCAGTTTCTTACACTAGGGAAGCAGTACAATGTGAGTCCGATTTATTTCACTTATGAGTATGGTGTCTATTTGCCTCCATTTACTAGAAAGCCTTGATTACTATAGGATCAAATGGGAATTGTACTAAATATTACCATTATGATAACAATATATAATTTATAATAACTTCAAATCTTGAAGTATAAAACTAGAGCAATAACTTATAGGCTAGTTTATGTCAAATATTTAGAAAAGTAACATTTTTAGCAAAATACTGGTTATGTATACAAAAATTATTCAGATGAAATAATTTTTAAAAATACAAAGAAGTAATTAATCACTCAGAAAGTAAACATAATAGAATAGTAAAATTATCATTTGGACTAGAGGAACTAATTTTAAAAGTTTTATAAAAGTGATTATGTTAAAGTATTACAATGAAGATCATCTTATATCAATGATGCAAAGAGATTAATGAAGTAAAATATCTTTTGAAAACACATATGCTGGTAAAACAAAGGAAAGTTAACCCGGATATATTCGTGCAAATATAGCACTGATTTAAACTCCCTCAGAATACATAGAAAATAGGAATGGTCCCATAAACAAAATCCTTAATTTCCCCTAATACTGTTTACAAATGTAGTCACACAGCCAAACAGCAGATATTTCCTCACTTTTCATTGTCTTATACAACAAAAAGAAGATAGATTTCAAGGTATTTTACAGTTTAGTGTTTTGAGGATTTAAAGATGCAAATTTCTTATCCTTTTTCTGCAGATTTCCATAGTTAGCTGTGTGGTCTGAAGTGGATTTCATTAGGCTACAATTAATATGTCAGCAGAAGATTGACCTTTTCTGAAAACACTAAGGAAGATCTTATTCCTTATTGTATAATAAAACATTAAAAAAATTAAGAAGAAGGGTAATAATCATTGAGTTAGTCTTTTGAATGACATAAAACAAGTAATTTGGGGTCTTTATTGTAATCAAAGTTAAGTGAATTGTTAGATTTTACTAGTATAATCTCATACTAACAAGAACAAGAATAAAGAAAATTAACAAATAATTTCAGATGAAAAATTAAATGCACAAAAACCCAGTTACTGACATTTTTAAATTCAGCATCGTTTGGATATGAAATGATTCATAACAAAGCGGGTTTATCTATATATGCTGATTAACATTTAAAAATCAATTAGTAATTTAAATGAGTGCAGTTTAAGCATATGATAAATTGACTATACAAAGCAAATATATGGTAAAATTTATTTATTTATTTTTATATTTTAGGGAAGGGTCTACAGGGTATTCAGGGTCTCACGACTAGATCAGACTTGTAGTGATCTGCCTATTTGCAGCCTCCCAAGAGCTGGGATTACATTTGCCTGCCACCACACTCAGTCTCAATTGCCATCTCAGCCTACCCCAGGGACTCAGCCAGCATGGCAGGCTTGGAGATCGAACCTCTGGCTTCGATCCACTGAGGTATTTGGCCTGCCCTTCATATGGTTAAACTAAAAACCTGTTATTGTTGTAGCTTTTATAAAACTGAAATTGTTTTATGAAAGTTATGACTTTCTACTATTATGTCTATTATGTCAGCACCAAACAGAAAATGCAGTTTTTAGAATATTATACACTAAAAACATCTAAGTTAGCTAGGAGTTAAATTGTTCTGATAGATACGAGGCCCTCAGTTTGAAATTAAATTTATTTTGTTAAAAGTCAATAAAAATAAAGAGATACAACATATGATGGGTAAAGAAAAAGAGTGATTGATTCTCCCAGATTTATTTAGCAATACAGCGTAATTCTAATCAGAATGGCAACAGAGAATGTGTGTATATTAATAAGAACGAAAGTCCAAGAAGAACCAGCAAAGAAAATAGCAGGGGTGAAAAGTCTAATGTATGTTAAGACTCACTACAAAATGTAATTTTTTAATCCACATGGTACTGTTTCACAAGTAGAAAAGCTGATCAGTAGAACAAAACAATCAGCTGCAAAACAGACCACCCTGTGTGCTGCAGACTCACCAGAATTGGCTTTGAAAAATATAGAAAAATGGAGGAAAACCCAACAAATGACCTAGATTTTTAGTGATCCATTAAAGAATTTATTCATACTTCACTATGTACTAAAATCACCCCAAGTAATTCTGAGACTTAAACATGCAATTTTCAAAGAAATTTATCTTGGTTTTATAAAGAATTCTTCACATATTAGAATGTGTAGTGTTATGTGAAAATTGAGTGCTGGATAATAAATAACCACATACAAAAAAGAAAACCACATACCCTGTGAAGGTATTTGCAGTAAGTACAACTCTTGAATAAATAATGTCAGAACAATATACAGTATAACTTCTATACAACCTTGAGAAATATGCAAACAATTAAATTTTAAAAAATAATCTAGGCCAGTGAGATAGCCCAGTAAATTAAAGCACCTGCTTAAGCAAGCTTAGGCAAGTGCAGGGACTGTGGTTCAATCCCCAGCACCACATGCTGTGACAGCCCCACCCTCAGGGAGAGCTGAGCAGGCCAGAGTCCTGGCCTAGTTGTGCATGCCTGTAGTCCCAGCACTCAGGAGGCTGAAAGCAGAAGGATCACTATGAGTCCAAGCTTCACAGTGAAACCCTGTAACAACTAAATACATCAATTGAAAAAAAAAAAAAGAAAAAGTAATCTATATAGTAAAGTTGATAATATACAAATCTATGAACCAGAAAATTCATTCGTAAATGGACTCTGAGCAGTTTTCTAAACTCATTTGACATGTACACTGGAAAAATAGTATTGGTTGAAAAATATGTAGTCTCATTCTCTAAATGACTATTTGTCTTTGTCTTTTTCTACTGTATTCACAATGTAAAAATTTTATTCATAATTTACTTAGTTTTGGAAGACAGATAATTCTTCTCTGAATTTTGATATCCAGTAACTTATTGCAATATATCATAAAATTTCCACCAGAAAGTCCATAGAAATATAATATATCTCAAGTAGGGTCATGATGCCTATGAGAAAAACGAATAATGGAGTGTGGTAATATGGTCATGAAAGGGATTATTACGCAGCAATAAAAGCAAAATAAGTTTTGATTCAGCAAAGTACTGTTGAAAACAATATAGAGATTATCTCAGCATACAGAAGTACATTGCTTATGCAAACTTAGAATTATGTCAAATTAATTAACACTCAGGAGAGAAGATAACTAATATTACGTATGTACATCTGAAAGAATACTGAAACATATGTAATGATTAACATATAATTCATTCTAATTGCACCCTCTAGGAGATTGGAAAAAGTGGGAATTGATTAATGAAGGGACACATAAATTCTTATAAAAGTGACCAGTAAAATTTGGTTCCATTAAAGTTTAGTTGTGCATTTTGATTTTACTTTCATTTATTATATATTACATATGCATTCCCTTGAACATCGATGCTTATTTGCATAATAATCTTTAAAAAATAGCCTAGAAATTTTTCCCATTAGTTTTCAAAGATTTTATTGAAATATGTGCTTCAGGGGCCAGGGAGATGGCTTAGTAGAATAAGCACTTGCCTGGCAAGCGCGAGGGCCTGAGTTCAATCCCTGGTTCCACAAAAAAAAAAAAAAAAAAAAAAGAGAAAGAGAAAGAAAGAAAAGAAAAAGAAACATATGCTTCGGAACATGTAGAAAGGTGTCCATAGAATTTATACCATCTGAAAAATAACAGCAAATGTTATTCTTTGTGTGTATTTGTCCCCCCAAAGCCTCATGCAGTCACTGAGGTGCAGTTCTACAGTTTGTGATTAATTCATGTTCTAAGCCTGGAATTATGGGTCTGAGTACTGCTGGGATTATGGGTGTGAGTGCTACACCCAGCCTGGGGCAGACTGCCTGAATGCAACATAAGGGAGACAGACTTGCTCTCTGAGGCCACTGCTGCTGCTGCTGCTCCTTCCATTTGATCTTGCCCTCTGCTCTTTGTCGTTACCATGAAAGATTGCTCTCTGCCATGTGCCTCTCAGCCTTGGAGCCAGCCGAGAAGGGACTGAAACCTCCATTAACTGTGAGCTAACTAAATGTTTCCTTCCTAAATCCCAACTAAATGTTTCCTTCCTTAATTCTGGGTATCGGATATTTGTCCCAGCAACAAAAGAAGAGTAACTGAGACAACAACAACAATAGCCCAAGAATTACCACTATCCAATAACCAAGTTTTTCTTTGTTTTCTCGCCTTTTTAGGCACAACCTCCTTTCCAAGATTAACACTGCTTTTCTAAAATAATCTGTTTGGAATTTTTCTGATTCCATATCACTACTTACAGTTATATCCTATTAAAAATGGTATAAGGGACTGAGGAGATGGCTCAGTAGAATAAGCGCTTCCCTGGCAAGCTCAAGGGCCTGAGTTCAATCCCCAGTTCTACCAATTAAAAAAAAAAAAGGTATATATACTCCAACTTTATTTTCTAATTTTTTTATTTTTAATTTAAATCCATTATACATCAAACTTTTATCTATTGGATAAAATTGAACTTTTATCCATTATGATATTACTAATCTCAATCATATTAGAATATTTTATTTCTAATGTTAGGTATTTTATAATCAGAGTGTCTGAAATTATGACTACCTTGTTTCTTTCCTTCCATTTCTATAGCCTTTCCTTGCCTTATTTTAGTGAAGTAATTCTCAGTGCAAAGTGGAATCTAAGTGGTGAGAGTGGATCTGCTGCTCCTCCCCATGACCTCAAACAG
>NW_004524697.1:5208666-5209249 GCF_000260255.1 Octodon degus | reverse complement strand
ACTGGCCAAGCAGGCACTTAGACCACTGAGCTATCTCCACAGCCCACTATGCTAATTATTAATCTTCTTTGATAAACAGTCTTAAAATTCTCAGTAGTCAAAAGATCAACTTCCGCTCTGCACTGAATTCAGCATGTTCCACAAGGGTGAGCCTCTTACCTCAAAGATTCATGTTCTGTTTACTCTGTCATCCCAACAGCATCAAACAGACAGGAATATGATGGGGGCAGTCTCTAATGGGCCTTAGTAGGCCTCCATATGCTCAGCTCAGATTTAAAAAAAAAAATCAATTTTATGAAATTTTCTGAATTATTACAGTATAGAACAGTGGTGGGCCAGAGAGATAGCTCAGAAGCATAAGCATCTGTCTGGCAAGCACAATGACCTGAGTTCAGTCTCTGGCCCATGTGCCATGTAGTCTCGGCCCAGATTCCAGGGCGTGCCCTCTCAGTCCTGGAACCATACATGGTAGCAAATACCTGTAATCCCAGCAAAAGGGAGTTTGAGCCCGGTGGATCTCTGCAAGTTTGAGACTAGCCTGGGAGCTACAAAAGTGAACTGCATAGTGAGACCCTTTTTTTTT
>NW_004524697.1:5204591-5208449 GCF_000260255.1 Octodon degus | reverse complement strand
TTGTTACAATAATTAATATGTTGCATATTGTTTTCATAGTAGTCATTCAGAGGACAAGATACAGATATATCTTGTCTGTACAATATTAGCACAAACCTTTTTTCTCAATTAACTAAGAGAAAGTAGCTGTATATGTAGCTTATCTTGTATGTACATATTTATATATATTCTTTTTCCCCACAACAAAATGGTCCTTTATTTATATTCCTCTTTTTTGTTTTTGTCAGAGATGGGTGTTCCATTGTAGTTAGAGCAGCTGTATTTGGACAAGTCTTCATACTTCATGCCAGTCCAAAGACTGTAGGTACTTGAATTCAGCAAAATAACCCAGTATGGTCCAGTAGTCCATAATAGTAGTGAGTTACCAGCACAACTGGCAGTTGTCCAAAGTTGTTGACTTGAGCCTTTTACAGCTCAGCATATTGATATAGCTTTACTTTTTATACCTCGTGGTCGCACTTTTCTCCTGGATGGTTAAGACCAAGTTAAAGTAAGACCTACATAACTAAAAATGTAACTTTTGCATTTTAAAAAGAGATAAAACTGAAAATGTTTCCCAGCTAATTCATGCTGCAGTGTTATGGACAGTTTGTTGGCTTCAAGATCCAACTTCTGGAATGTACACATTGAAAGGAAAATATATTTTTAAAAAGTCTTCATTCACCACATACTATTAGTTCAAATCTTTCTTCTTATTGAACTAAGAGAAAGTGACTGTATATCCATCCTAACTATTTTGTATATACAGAAGTATTAGTCCAATCTTGCATACCTATATCTGTAAATTTGAAGAACAGATTTGATGATAAAATTAAGTAATGGAACAACCATTTATTTTAAATTTAAATAAATAAAAAGAAGGTAATTTAACTTCTAAAGCCATTACTATTCAAACTATAAAATAACTATGTCATAAATTTTCACACCTAAAATTTGTTATAAAAATTTAGTGATAAATCATTTATTCTCCTTTTACTTTTATAATTTCATAAGTAGTCTGGGACTTTATCTTTTATTGAATTCTTGGTTTAAAATATTTATTTATACACATTTTTATCTGCTTAAACTCATCAAACCCATTATAGATTGTCACATAATTTTAAATGAATAAATCTATATGGCTTATTCTTTTATATAAATCTTTAAATATTTAATTATACAGACATCATCTAAATTTTTGCAGAGCAAGATGGAAAGGCGAAGATCAATTTTCAGCAGTGTTAAGTACCTTTCATGTCATTTTATGTGATAAATTAAAATTAGCAAGAAATAAGACAACAATGCCATCCTTAACATTAGGAGTGAATAATACTTAGAATGTAAATATCCACTAGTTGTGTTTTACTTGGAATTGTACTCAAAGGTCCATGCACTAAGTTCTGTCAACAGCCTATGGTACCTCTGGGGGGTCAAAGCAGTGGAGACTTTGGGAGAGACACAGCCTAGGGACAGGAAGCTTGTGGTCCCTGTGGACACATTGAAGAGCATATCAGGACCCTGACCCCTTTCTGTCTCATTTTGTGTCCTAGTCATCATCAAGTGGGCAACTTTCCTTTACCACTGTTTCTTCCACAGTGTGCTACTTTGTCATATACCCCAAAGCAACATGGATAAATGGCTGTGAAATTAAATACGTGAAAACTCCAGAGAAATAAATCTTTTCTTCCTTTCACTTGCTAATCACAGTTATTTGTTGTAGCAATAGAAAAAGACCAATATGCTACCTAATAATAAAAATCAGATCTACTTTTATATGTCAATCTTTTTCTTGTGCTGGTTATTTATTTTTGTCTCAGATTCACTCTTTGCCTTTCCCTGCAGGGTATTATTGCCCCAGAAACTGGAATGAAAAGAATTCTCTAGAATCTCCAGCCTATTTTTTTTAAAGTTAATTTTGGCTTGTTGGAGGCGTCAATGCCAGGCTGGGAGGAAGAACACCAAAGGCGAGGATGTGTTTCCCATTTCTCCTTGTCAAAGAGATCAGAACAAAATCTGCTACTTTGGGTCCCCTTCCCTTCATATTTGCACTTCATCCTTATCAGTCCTAACTCCCTGGCTGTGCTAATCCTGCCCCCACCTTCATCTCCTACCTGGAACATAGTGGTAATGACTTACTGCTTGTCCTTGCTTTCTCTAGTCCCTATATGTTCCAGTAATAATTACTTCTTAAATTTATATACCAAATACTTTTGGTAGGTTCCATATTCCTAGCTAAACTGATCAATTAACTGATTTGATCTGGTGTAGCTCTAAATTTAAAAACGAATTATTGCACTTAGTAGAAATGAAACTTTTTATGCCATATTTTAAACTTTATTAAATACATAAAGATTAATTCCTTAGAGTGACTACACCTGATTCGTCCTGTTAATGTGACATCTTGAGCCTTCTGCATGTCTGGTGCTACAAATTAACATGAACTACTGTTTTCAAAACTTTAATAGTCTTTGCAAGTCTCAGCCTTCTAGTAGGACTACATGCAAGTAGGTAGATTCTGATGAAAGATAATAAATAAAACTAGTCTAGAATCTTCAACAGACCTCTAATTCCTCATTGATTCTATCTGATGCTTCATAGTCTTTGAAAATCAGTAGGACATAAGCAAAGTCCTTGAGATTTACTTCCTTTATGCAACTTGTACATTTGTCTACTTTTACTATAAGTCACATGTGAGGGTTGTTGTCGTATATGCTGTCTTGCAATTTCTGTGTTAGTCTCTGAAAGTTTACCAGGGTCATTTATTGTTGCCCATCACACAGACGTGCGTACACAAACACACACACACACACACACACACACACACACACACACTCTGCCAGACAATCCATTCCTCTTAGATATATGTCAACTTATGTATTTATCTCTTACATAATCAACTCCATAAACAAGTTATTCCTGACATCTGCTTCTTAGCAAGGTGACCTTCAACAATGATAGAGTATCCTGTTGCTATGTGTAGTGGTATTTATCATCACTCACTGTATTCAGCTCTAATGTACTTTCTATCTTTCTTTTAATGCTCAAAAGTATAAGAATTCAATCTCTTGCCCAAACTGTAAGTGTATTTCCCTTTCACGATAATTTTCCTGTGTTTTCCTAACTGTTTGGTAAGTAACGATAATGCAATGTGTCCGTACCACATTCTGTGCTGGGCGCTCTTCTCAGTACTTCACACATTAACTCAGATTTCACAGATGAAGCAGCTTAAGTCAAGAGAACTTAAGCAACTTATCTCACACAGAGATTGAGGTGGATCCATAACACGAACGCAAGCAGTGGGATTCAAAGCTTATTAATCAGTTGTCTGCTGCTTTGTTATCACTTTAATGACACCGGATCAGAGGAAAAGAAAAAATTTATCCTACAGTCTTATGCATTTAATTCAGCTTTCAATCCTTTTTTTTTTATCCCCTCCCCTCAACTTTCAATCCTGTGTCACGCACACTTAGTAAAAATATGTTGAAGAGCTATTTCAATTATGAACAAGGTATAAATGTTTCAGGTTAAAGGTTAAAACGCAATTATCATTCAAGCTGAAACATCAAGAAAGAAGGCTCATAACAGTAACATTTAAGGAGAAGAAAGTACATATACACATGCATATATGTACAATTTTTACATGTGTATAGGAACATAAATATTTCTCTGTTTTTAAGTTGATTTTTCACATTTGTGCAAATCTATCTCCTACAGATTATATTTTTAGATATTTGATAGAATATAGAATTACAACTAGAAAATACTGTCATAAAATTTCATGCCAGTCACTGTGTATTTCACAGTGAATAAAATTCATACATAAACATCATTATCAACTGGTAAAAGACTAACTCTTGAGTAGTGGAGGAAGTATGATTA
>NW_004524697.1:5203513-5204491 GCF_000260255.1 Octodon degus | reverse complement strand
TGATATGGAGAATTTTCTCTCAGTGAATATTTCTACACTTTTTGTGGCATCCCTACCACCTTGGTATATTGGCTTTTCCTCCCACTTAAAAGAAGCAGAAGTATACCATAAAGGCATGATGCAAATAACTAAATGAGAGTCTTGAGTACTTTGCTTCTATTTTCACTATTTAGCAATATAAATGTGAATGTATGTGCAATAATTCTTGTGAAAAATCTCTCAGTGAATTACAGGTTGGACCATCCTGAAGGTGAGTTAGTATATGCCTGAAGCATCCTTTAGTCACTGACAGCTACAAGTATCTACACATTTCCAGCTACTTTCCAGAAAAAAAAAACAAAACAAAAAAACAAAAAACCACTCCATTTTCTCGCTCAAGTTCTGAGTCTGGTTTATATCATTGGTTGTACCAAGGGTTTCCATAGCAGCCTTCTACTCACTGTTCCCCATCCCTAGTCCATTCATAGCATTTAACCAGGTTCATTTGGATAATGCCAGACTCCCCTATTCAAATTATTTTCACAGTATCTATGTTAATTTCCTGTGGCTGGCTATCAAATCACTACCACAAGTTGGCTGCCTTCAAACAACAAAATGTATTCTCCTCTACTTCTGAAGACTGTCCAAAATTAAGGGCTTGGCGGGCCAGTTCTTTCTGGATTCTCTGTGAGAACAGTTGACTTGTGACAGTTTCCTAGTTCCTGCAACTGCTAATATTCTTGCTGTTCCTTTTTAAGGGTAAACCTCATCCAGTTTCTCCCTCCATCTTCTCATAGCCTCCCCCTGATACGTTGGTGTTTTTTTCTGTTCATCCTAAGGACACCTTCATTAGATTTTGACCCATTCTAATCCAGTATTACCTTATCTGGCCCTTCACTCTAAAATTAATTCTACAAGGACCATCTTTCCAAATAAAGTTTTACAGTTCCAAAAGAAGAAATTTTGGAGGACACTCTGTAGCCCATAACACCTCTGTTT
>NW_004524697.1:5200899-5203413 GCF_000260255.1 Octodon degus | reverse complement strand
CTTTCCTTTTACTTTTATTACTATTTTTTTAAAATTGGTAGTTTTTAATTCTTACTAGAGAACCTGTCAAGCATTCTTTGTGGATCTGTCAATATGAACACGGTATTTTTTCTCTTAGTGAGGTGAGATACATTGATCTTTTGAAGGGTAAATCAAACTTAAATTCTCAGAAGAAATTTTACCAAATACAAGACGTATTAATTGATTTATATATCCCTAGATTCAGATGGATATCTGTTTTATAGAATTTGTATACCCATGTTCATAAGAGTTTGGTTTGTTCTTTCTGTTTAATATCTTTGTTAAGGCTTGGAATTGAATTTATAATGATTTCTTAAAATGCAATATCAAATATTCTTTTTATCTTATTCTCTAACTGATGTTATATTTAGTTTAAATTTTCCCTTTTTTGGGAAAATTAAGCACAGAAACACTTGGGCTTTGAGAGAATGAGTGTGTATGTCTATGTGTGTTTGTGTGTAAGGGCTTAAGTTACGCTTAACATTTTATTAGATAGAAAATGTAAATATTCTCAGCTTAAGCAAGAGATTACCTTTCATATTTTTTCTGCTTTATCTCTATATTTTGTCAAATATATTGAAAGTTATAATATGTTCATGATGCCTGTTATAGTCTGACTTGTCTTCAATGCGTAGAGAAGCTGACTTGGCAGTTGTTTTCCTAAAGCAGTTCAATGGCATCGCACTCTCCTCTGAGGTCCATCATTTTTATGAGACATCTTGTGTCAGTTTTATGCTGCACCAATGAGTGAAATCCACTTTTTGAAGGCTTGCTTTAAAGATTTTCCATTTCCAATTTTCAAATTTTATCATAATGTGGTTATATGCTTTTTTTTTTTTTTGGTTTTTATTGTATTTCAAATACACAGTTTTTGGAATAGGAATTTTTGTGGTTAAATTATAGTAGTGAATCACTTGTAGTATATGTTTGACTATTAAATTTTTAAATGTTTCCACCATTGCATTTTCCTAGTATCATCAAAGGGAACCTGATTAAGGATGAAGAAAAAAGTTTTACTTAAAGGTTTCTTTTCTTTGTTTCTTTTTTTTCTTTTCTTTCTTTCTTTTCTTTTTTTTTCTTTTTTCTTTTGTGTCTGTTATGGTTTGTGTCTAGCTGTCCTCCCAAAGTCTCATGCAGTCATGGGGTGGGGACTTCTAGAGTTTGAGATTAACTCATGATCCACTGGGTTTATGCGTTTTAGTACTGTTGGGATTATGGGTACTTCCCCCACCAGAGGCAGAGAGCCTGAATGCAACTTGAGACAGACTTCTTCTCTGTTGCCATTTTGCTCTCTGTTGCCACCATGAAGGCTTGTTCTCTGTTATGTGCTGCTCTGCCTTGCAGCCAGCCTAGTATAGGCTGAAACCTCCAGTGACTGTGAGCTAAATAAACCTTTCCTCTTTTCATTTTGGGTGTTAGGTATTTTGTCCCAGCAATGAGAGAAGAGTAACCAAGACAGTATTTTTAAGCCTTGCACATAAATGTAGCTATCATTCTGATCAAGGAGATTATGGGGCAACAGAGGAAAGAGATGCAGAATGTGCCTAAGGAGAGTCACATGGAGAGAAAACATTCTCTCAGGCTTTCACAGAGAGCACATTGGTCAAGCAATGGCTGTGACTCATCCACATGGCTGACACTGACAAAGGAGATCTACAATCTGAAGTACAGGGTTTCAGGGTAAACCCTGAGGGGATTTGACTGACCTTGACAGATGCGAAAGTTACATTTCTTGTTATATAGGTCTTGTTTTATCTTGATCTTAACCATCTACCAGAAAAGTATAAAAACAAGACATAAAAAGTAAAGCCATATTAATATGCTGAGCTGTGAAAGGCTCAAGTCAACAACTTCTGACATTGCCAGTCCTATGGAAAACCCACTACTATTATGGACTACTGGACTATATTGAAATATTTTGCTAAATTCACGCACCTACAATATTTAGATGACAATGAAATACCCTTCTCTGACAAAAGTAAACAAAAAAGGTGATACAAATGAATGACCATTTTGTATCTGTATATTCAAAATAATTAGGATAAATGTATAGTTACTTTTTCTTAATTCAATGAACAGAAAGATTTGTACTAATAGTGTTTGTGGACAGGATATCATGTCTGCACCTTGTACTATGAATAACCACTAAGAAGAAAACAATATACAATGTATTCATTAGTGAAAATTGTCCTACTCATTGGTTTTGAAATTGTCCCATTGCTATTTGTTTTTCAATAAAATTATTATAAACAAAAACAAAAAACCAAACAAATAGCTCAGCAGATTAAAGCACCTGCAAGCAGGCACAGGGGCCATTTTTTCAATCATGGGTGCCTGCTGTGCCAGCCCCACCCCTGGGGCATGCTGAGATGGCAGGTGAGACTGGTCTTGGTAGAGGGCGCCTGTAATCCCAGCTCTTGGGAGGCTGTAAACATTTGGATCACTTTGAGTCCAATTTAGTAGTGAGACCCTGAACACCCTGTACCCTTCCCT
>NW_004524697.1:5195449-5200799 GCF_000260255.1 Octodon degus | reverse complement strand
TTCTCCTTGTCAAAGAGATCAGAACAAAATCTGCTACTTTGGGTCCCCTTCCCTTCATATTTGCACTTCATCCTTATCAGTCCTAACTCCCTGGCTGTGCTAATCCTGCCCCCACCTTCATCTCCTACCTGGAACATAGTGGTAATGACTTACTGCTTGTCCTTGCTTTCTCTAGTCCCTATATGTTCCAGTAATAATTACTTCTTAAATTTATATACCAAATACTTTTGGTAGGTTCCATATTCCTAGCTAAACTGATCAATTAACTGATTTGATCTGGTGTAGCTCTAAATTTAAAAACGAATTATTGCACTTAGTAGAAATGAAACTTTTTATGCCATATTTTAAACTTTATTAAATACATAAAGATTAATTCCTTAGAGTGACTACACCTGATTCGTCCTGTTAATGTGACATCTTGAGCCTTCTGCATGTCTGGTGCTACAAATTAACATGAACTACTGTTTTCAAAACTTTAATAGTCTTTGCAAGTCTCAGCCTTCTAGTAGGACTACATGCAAGTAGGTAGATTCTGATGAAAGATAATAAATAAAACTAGTCTAGAATCTTCAACAGACCTCTAATTCCTCATTGATTCTATCTGATGCTTCATAGTCTTTGAAAATCAGTAGGACATAAGCAAAGTCCTTGAGATTTACTTCCTTTATGCAACTTGTACATTTGTCTACTTTTACTATAAGTCACATGTGAGGGTTGTTGTCGTATATGCTGTCTTGCAATTTCTGTGTTAGTCTCTGAAAGTTTACCAGGGTCATTTATTGTTGCCCATCACACAGACGTGCGTACACAAACACACACACACACACACACACACACACACACACACACTCTGCCAGACAATCCATTCCTCTTAGATATATGTCAACTTATGTATTTATCTCTTACATAATCAACTCCATAAACAAGTTATTCCTGACATCTGCTTCTTAGCAAGGTGACCTTCAACAATGATAGAGTATCCTGTTGCTATGTGTAGTGGTATTTATCATCACTCACTGTATTCAGCTCTAATGTACTTTCTATCTTTCTTTTAATGCTCAAAAGTATAAGAATTCAATCTCTTGCCCAAACTGTAAGTGTATTTCCCTTTCACGATAATTTTCCTGTGTTTTCCTAACTGTTTGGTAAGTAACGATAATGCAATGTGTCCGTACCACATTCTGTGCTGGGCGCTCTTCTCAGTACTTCACACATTAACTCAGATTTCACAGATGAAGCAGCTTAAGTCAAGAGAACTTAAGCAACTTATCTCACACAGAGATTGAGGTGGATCCATAACACGAACGCAAGCAGTGGGATTCAAAGCTTATTAATCAGTTGTCTGCTGCTTTGTTATCACTTTAATGACACCGGATCAGAGGAAAAGAAAAAATTTATCCTACAGTCTTATGCATTTAATTCAGCTTTCAATCCTTTTTTTTTTATCCCCTCCCCTCAACTTTCAATCCTGTGTCACGCACACTTAGTAAAAATATGTTGAAGAGCTATTTCAATTATGAACAAGGTATAAATGTTTCAGGTTAAAGGTTAAAACGCAATTATCATTCAAGCTGAAACATCAAGAAAGAAGGCTCATAACAGTAACATTTAAGGAGAAGAAAGTACATATACACATGCATATATGTACAATTTTTACATGTGTATAGGAACATAAATATTTCTCTGTTTTTAAGTTGATTTTTCACATTTGTGCAAATCTATCTCCTACAGATTATATTTTTAGATATTTGATAGAATATAGAATTACAACTAGAAAATACTGACATAAAATTTCATGCCAGTCACTGTGTATTTCACAGTGAATAAAATTCATACATAAACATCATTATCAACTGGTAAAAGACTAACTCTTGAGTAGTGGAGGAAGTATGATTAATCAAAAATTATAACAAAGTAATGTATTTCTCTTTTGTGGGTAGGAATTATACTTTTTTCCCTTATAGCTTTGTGGATCAGGTATTACTGTCACTGAAAACAGACTTTATTCTCATTGCAGCTCATGACTTGGCTATCTATCTAATAGATATCATGAAATCGCCTGCCAATTTAAATAGGTGTTTCAATCTGCAGGAATGTTCCTAACATAACCCTAAAAGGCTTGACATCAGTGTGATGACAAAAGCACCGGATCCATACTATTTTATTCATCCTGAATTGTATTCCCTAATCCTGAGTAGATTATTGACTAAGCATAGATGAAGATTGACTTAATCTCAAATAACAGAAAATTTAACTATTTATCATCACGTCATCCGTATACTTGATGCGTATATAAATTAACGTCACTTTTCCTTAAAGTCTCAACTCAGAAAACTTTTGAAACTAGTGTAGATCAGATAACCTTTTAAATATACAATATCTCAGTACATCAACATGTAATTACACTGCTCTTCAAGAGGAATCTCTTATTCTGTGTTGTAGTTTATGTACTTACAAGTGTTAGAGAAATATAATTTCATTTCATGTGTTTGTTATGCAATTTTCAGAAACTTCAGAAACATCATTGTTCAAAAGATTTTCAAAATAAAATCTGGTTTTTTTTTTCTGTATTTAGAGTAGGGTCTACAGGGTCTCATTACATAGACTGGACTCGTAGTGATCCTCCTGTTTACACCCTCTCAAGCGCTGGGATTACAGGCGCCCACCACCATGCCCAGTCTCAATTGCCATTTCAGCATTCCCCAGGGATGGACTGGCATGACAGGACAGGGAATTGAACCCTGGTCACTTTGCTCTGCCTAAACAGGCACTTTAGTCTGCTGAGCTATCAGGCTGGCCCAAATAAAATCTTGTAAAAATGTTTATAGATATTTTTTGAGAAAGCAATTCAGTGTTTTAGAAACTAGAAAGTACATCAGCTCATTTGGTAGCATAAGATTTTATAAGAATCATACGGAAATTAATGTATATAAATATGAATTTACTAAATGTAGTTTGCTATCCTAAATATGATTTGCTAACAGTCTATGCTGTTGAATGAATATATATTAATATGCACATATAATGTAATATATAGATGTAAATATCTATGTTTATATCTATATCTAGATATAGATATAGATATATAGATATGGAGTAGCTTGTTTTCAACTACAATGCATTTGGACATCCATTTCTTTCAAATCTCTTCTACTTTTTTGTTCACATGTTATCATCTTTCCATGCCTGTGGTAGATGACTGGTTGTCACCTATTTGATATTTTCCATTCCTGTGACCTATTTACAGTTACTTCATATTACACTTCCCTTTTATGTTTAGCTGGAATCAGTGTGTACAAAATAATGTTTTTTCCCAATCTAAATTTAAAGTTTTCTCATGTGATAAACTAATGCTTTCTCTGTGGGTCAAGAGACAGAACTAGATTATTTGGGTATCCTAGGAAGGAGATTTTACTTTGAATGTATGGGAAATTTCTAAACAAAACAAGGAATGAAGTGAGTCCACAAAGTGCAGGAGCACTGCCCAAGCTCTGCTTTCTATTAGCTGCGGACAACTAAGACGCAGAGCACCTCCTTGGTGGTGCCAGGTCAGTTCTATTCACCCTAATCCTGCAATTGCTAGACCAATGGTTAAAAGAACATCCAATCAATTTTCAACTTAGAACTTAAGAATTAGAATTGGAGTTAGAATTTTAAAATTAGATTTCAAATTCGAACTAAAATTGGGCCAGGGAAAATGCCCCTGGAAATTTTTTTGAAAAATATTTCCAAAATACCAACCAAATATAAATAATTATGACAATCTGAACAAGCCTGTAATTAAAAATTTTATGTGGCCTGAAGACATAAAATCCAGAAATCAGGCAAAGAATTTGAAGGCTAAGAAACTGGTTTATCATTATTAACTATTTTTTAAATGGTAATCCTCATTTTTGTGAAGAGAATGGCCAAAGCAATCCAAGCATTTTGCTCATAAAGATCAAAAAATATCAAATGAGAGGAGAGTTAATACTCTATCTACTGTAAAGAAAAACTGCTTGAATTTTTCCTCACATGAAACATTTGCTACTTCTGTATGGCACTTCAGCACTCTGTTTATTTCGATCCAGCATTTCCATTTCTAAGAATTAAAACTATGCCTGTCAGTGAAGAAAATAGCATGAAAATTAGATTGAATAGAACTTATTTACTTACTTGTGTTTACTAAATACAGAAGAAAATTAAATATAGATTGTTCTGTAGAGAATTAACTATTTACACTAAAAATGTGTCTATATAGCTTCAAGATGTACAATGTTTTTAAAGGTACTCTTATAGAAAAATATCTAGTATATTCCATAATGTGGCACAGCCAGTGATAAAGAAGCAAATGTCCTTAACTTTAGAAAGCTCATCATTATATATGAACGAAGTAATATACAGGAATAGACATGTTTTGGAAATTTTCCATTTATAAATACAATTATGAAGCAAATTCATTATTTAAACTGCTGTGATACTGAATATCATTTTGTTTCCATTATAATATGAACATATACAATCTTAGAGGCTGATTAATTCATTTGAAGTGTTATGAAATGTGTCTGTTATATCAGTTTAGAAAATTCAGTATACCAAGTGCTGCCCATTTTATTCTACCACATTCCCTTAATAATGTCAGAAAATTTGATAATGCTGCACTTAAGACCATTGTATACAGTAAATGGCTAATAATACTAATAAAAGCATCCTACTAGCCATTGGGGCATGAAATCTAATTTGCTATGAAGATTCACTTCTCATGGTTCCTTTAGATGGCCTCTTACAAGACCGTTCCTGCGGTCACCCTCAGCGGCTTCCCTACATCAACAGAAATTAACAGCCCACATTCCTGAATCAGTGTGCCTAACATTAAGTGTGTCCTATGAGGGTGTAATAGACATCTTTATTAGTAAATAGACTGTTATTTCTCATTTAATGCTATGCTTTGTTTGGTATATGCACAATTCTACAAAGTAGAAGCAGTTTCTAAATCCATAAATTATTACCTAATATGCAATTCAAAACAGCAGATTCACTTCCACAGTTTTAAACTTGAACAAGACTTTTTTTTTTCCCTTAACCTATATTGCATTGTACTGGTTTGGTATTTTACACACCATTATTTTGGAAATCAAATTTCTACCTTTCTTTGGTTCTAACTTAGGCCAGTATACTCAATTCACTGTTGTTATTTTCAGCTTTCTTAATGTTTGCAATTGTTTACTATACCTCCCTAGTAAAATAGTAATTAAAGCAAGATTGTGCATTTGTTAAAGATGAGGCTATTAAGAGACAGTGTGACCATCAGTAATTATATATATATATATATATATACATACATATATATATATATGTATATATATATGTA
>NW_004524697.1:5191640-5195349 GCF_000260255.1 Octodon degus | reverse complement strand
TTTTGGTGGAACCAGGGATTGAAATCAGCCCCTTGCAAATGCCAGGCATGAGCTTCTTCTACTGAACTATCTCCCCAGCCCCAACACCTCTGTTCTTTTTAAGTTAAAATCCACTGTCATAGAATTGTCCTTGATTTAGGTTGCCTATGATGTGAAACTACTTTGTTTGTTGATCCTCTGGTCTTGTGAATCTGATCTCCTGCTTAGTGACCTTGGAAGTCTCACTAGCATTCTTTCAGATGTGCTAATCCAGCTCTGTAAGTCTACCTCTGCCCAGAATACTACTTACCTCAATGATAACTTCCTTCTTCTAAGCAGTTTTTCAATAGACTTTATGGTTCTGATTGAAATTTTTCTCTACAAGACTTCACTTAGAACATATGTCTCTATAGTATATTTTAGAATACATATTCTGTAGCCCATTGCTGCCAGGTGCTACACCAAACATGGGAACATCATAGCAAATAAAATAGATTTGGTTCCACAAAGCCCATGGAAAACTGTGGCACTATGTGTGTAGAGACATTTACACAATTATATAACTGGACTTAGTTAATTAATTCATGCTAGCTAGATTTAATTGCCATTTGTACATGGTAGCAGATGTATTTTTTCAACTTATTTGTGTATTTATGATTTATTGTTTAGTAATTTTGCAGAGAAATATTGGTATAAAATTTTGAATGCTTATTCTTGATTTGTATGATTTTTTGGGGCTTTTTTTTTTAAAAAATCATACTAAATATTCAATAATTGCCTGAAAGAACTTAGACTGTAGTAGACTCAAATTTTCTTTTCCTCCCATGTATTAATATCGATGGCCACTCTTCCAAACTTAAAAACATATGCAGACACAAGCAAGGAATGTATGTGATAAGAACTTTAGGCCATCTTTTTGTAAAAGTGCAAACTAAGGAGTCAACATGAATTAGTGTCTAAATTGCAGGAGGGAATTATCATTTAACAAAACATATTTTCTATGCCAATAGAATGATTTCAAATTGTGAAATCAACCCTCCCGTTTTCCAGCAGATTTTAGATCCTACAAATTAGAGACAAATTCGAAGCTCAAGTGTTTTCAAGTGTAAATGCCAATCTGAGTTTTGCCATAAGGATACTCAACTTATCCAAGCACTGGTGAAAACCGCTCCTCAGTCATATATGTGAAGTATAAAATTGTACTTTAGTGATGAGAGCATAGAAATGCAAATGCTTACTTGTGGTGGAAAATGAGTTAGACTTAAATGTCCAATAAAATGACATGCATTAGAATTCTATATATTTAGAAACATCGTCTTCCCTTTCCTATATATTTAATAAGTTTTATAGATGCCATGAAGAAAAAAGGTTCAGTTTGAAAGCTTTGGGTGAAAACAAGCTAAAATTGTATACTTTAACTTTTTTGATTTTTGTGAATTGAATTGAATTGAACTAAAACGTACTTGCCTTTTTAACAATTTCTTATAACATACTTATAAATAAAAGTTTTAAATAAAAATCTCATAAAATTCAATTTGTTTTTGGGTTCCATTTAGAATTGTACAAATGAACACAGAATTGCCAATATGATTTTAAATACTAAAATACAGTACTTGCTTTTAAAGAAAAATAAGATTTCACATAGAAGGTATAATCTGCACAGGGTTTTCAAATAACTTGCTCTTTTTATCAGTACATGCTTGTAATATATAATTTTTACTTTCCTTAGGGATAATTCATGCACATACGTAATGCATCCTATTATAAAATCATAATACAACAATCTTTCATGATTTTTCTCTCCTCCATCCATCTCTTGATTTCCTTCTTTTAGTTTTGTACATGTTTGCAATTCGTGATATTTGCATCCTTGTATGTACATAACACATCTTAGTCTTTGTTCCATTTCCTTTCCCTTCCTTCATACCCCTCTCTTCAACTCTTTATGTTTTTTGCTACTTCCTATGGCTTATGTTTTATTTTGCTCCTCATTTGTACTTCATGCTTTTCTCTGAGATTCCATCTCATCCCAGAAAGAATGACATCATCAAGAATCAGATAACATAGGGGCCAGGGAGATGGTTCAGTGAAATAAGCACTTCCCAGGCAAGTGCAAGGGCCTGAGTTCAATCCCTGGTTCCAAAAAAAAAAAAAAAAAAAATCAGATAATAACCAATACAGGCAAGTCTGTGGGGAAAAAGGAACTCTCTATACTGTTGTTGAGGATTAAGCTAGTACAACTATTTTGGAAAACAGTATGATGAGTGTACAAGAAACAGAGTAGTAATAACATTTGAATCAGCTGTTCCCCTTTTAGGAGTCCTCCTGGAAAAGTTAAAGACATCATGTTACGGCAATGTACACATATCTATGTTTAAGGCAGCAGAATTAATAACTGCTAAACCTTGGAAGCAGTCTGTATATCCAATAGCAGATGAATGGATGGAGAAAATCCAGAAGAGCACGATAGAGTTCCACTCTGCAAAAGGAAAGATAAACTTGAGTCACAGGTTGGAACATGGAGGCACTTTGGCATTGTAATTTTTAGTAAAATAAACCAAATAACTATTTTTTAAAGTTTTCAGTTAGTGATCAAGATGCATATTAATTTAAAAATGGATTCCATTGATAAAAATTGAAGAAAAATAAAAATTACCCTTAATGTTTCAAATTATTTGAGCAACAAGGACCAAGTGAGGGTCGATGAATGACAATGGGGTCCCCCGCAGAGGAGGTTTGGGTGTCTCTGAGTCTTTTACTGTTTGGTAGTAAAAAGGAAGAAATAATTAGGCTTCTCACTTCTGAGGAGTTTGGACCATCTTTAGAACATGTGAAAAAGTTTTTAACATGCAGTGTTATCCTTGTTTAGGAAATTTGACAGTGCCAAATGCAAAAATGTTACCCTCTCTACTCCTCCAGCCACCTACTTTCTTATTGTATTATGTTTTGATACTTAGAGAGAAGTTCATTTTGGCATCAGTAAACAGAGTTGCCCTCCACTAGGAGGTTCTAGAAATATCTTGAGGTGACAGCCTGAATTTAGAGTATTTTATGAGTTGATTTTTTAAATTTTTTAGGTAAAACAAGATGAGCTATGTTACAAATCTATAATTGAGATGTGTAGAGCAGGAGAAGAGTCCTTATATCTTTTCAACAATAAATAAATTGTTCTTTTTGGCCTAGTTTCAAAGACAGTCCTACCTCCTAATGAGTGAAGCATTCCTGAATGTTCCTGGGAAGGGTATAATTTTGAGTATTTCCCTCTTTGAACACAACTTCATTAATTTGGGAAGGATTTATGGATTTCTATAAAGTGCTTTCTTGCAATGAGTTTTGTCTTTGTCTTAAAAAATTTATACTTAAAAAATTATGACTGGTGAAATAGCTCAGTGGACTAAGCATCTGCTTAGGCAAGCACAGGGATTGTGGTTTGATCCCCCATACCACATACCAGGCCGGCCCTGACCCCAGGCGCACTGAGCTGCCACCAAGACCGAGCATGGTGGCAATGCATGTAATCCCAGCACTGGAGAGGCTGAAAACAGGAGGATTGCTATGAGTCTGAGCTGCACAGTGATACCCTATACCAAATACACACACACAAAAAAGAAAAAAATTATATTTGAAATTATTAAAATGGAGAATTTTGCTATATAAGAAAAAAAAGTCTTATTAGGTGACAAGCATATCAAAATTTCCTTGCTGTAAAGTGCTAGTAATACTACTGTGC
>NW_004524697.1:5189388-5191540 GCF_000260255.1 Octodon degus | reverse complement strand
TATATCAGATATACATTGGAGTGATATAATATTGCAAAAGGAAAGTTTCCAAACATGAATTTAAATTACATATAATGAATGAAAAATGAGACAGTCAAATATTTCATAAATGTCTTCAAACATATGCTCACATAATGATATACACAGCTGAATTAAAAATGCATGTAGGATTAAAAATTTCCTGTTACATTATTAGTTCGCCATTTACTGAGATGATCTATTTTTATTTTCCTTGAAATAAGTGAAAGCACAAATGGAGAGAAGATTCAAAGGAAATTTCTCATCTTCAATTCCACTCCTGACATAATACAATCTGGAAATTCTTTTTTTTTTTTTTTTTTTTTGTCAGTACCAGGGATTGAACTCAGGATACTGCACTTGACAGGCAGGTGCTTATTATACTGAGCTATCTCCCCAGCACCCAATCTGGAAATTCTGAACAAATAATCTGCTCCATTTTCATTCAGGCATGAAATATATGTGCATGTTTAGGTGTGCTCATATATGTACACGTGTGTGTGTGTGTGTGTGTGTGTGTGTGTGTGTGTTATGACTTAGATTTAGGATTTCCTGTAAAAGTCTCATCTTTCAAGAAGTCATTGGAAGGAGATTGGATTACAGCAGCATTACAATCACTGTTAGATTACTTAGCTGGTGTGATGATGTGTTCTTGGCTGTGGGGTCTATTTGAAAAGCCAGGTCATAGGGCCGTGAACTAGAAGGGCATATTCATGCCTCTGGTCCCACCATCTCTCTTCCTGCTTCCTGGCTCTCATTAGGTGACAACTCTCCTCTGCTCTGGCCTTCTTTTTCTGTTGTGGCATGTGTTAAAATAAAGAGAATAAGATTTAATGAGGATTTAACAAAGAACCACGAAGTAGAAGCCTCTCTGGTCTCTACAGTTTCCACAAGTACTGCAGCTGTGTTGCTGTGCCTGAGTCCAGAACCCACTGTTGGTCCGTCTCCAGGAAAGGGCTCTTATTTGGGATACAACTTCCAGTTGAGTGGTGCTTAGGGATACTTCTCAGATTTCATTCTGATTTTGTTAGCTTCTCATTGAAATTTTGTATTTCCTTTCTGTGAAAAAGAGGTAGTTCACATTTCTTTGCTACAACTGAAAATTATCCTATGTATCATCTCTGTATCTCCCATCCAGACCAACCACCAAGTCTGTTTCCCAACTTACATGTAAGTTTTGCTGTGTTTGCCTTGCTGCACGCATAGAGAGGGACTTTTGCATGGACCATTGCAGTAAAGTCACTAGCAATTTCTGTTTAGACATCTCACTAGCAAACTTGTAATACTTTTACTTTGACATTGAGATAAAATCAATAAACCATTGCAATGGCCAGATTTGCTAGAAGCTCAACTGCCTGATTGTCAGTCTTGACCTCCACCTTTTTTTCCTCTTCAGAATTTATTCTGCATTAGCTACCCTGGCTTTTCTCCAGCCTCTGGACACTAGGTCTTTGCCCATGAAAGTCTGACTGTAATGAGAGTGCTTTTTCCTGTTCCTAATTCTTGATCATCTCCCAAGTCACAAAACCAGGTTTTCTTCGGATAAAGCCTGCTGTGCTTTACAAAATGGACAAATCTGCCCTGTACTCTCCATGGGGCAAGGGCCTAGCATTGTGACACAAGTATGGGAATATAATAAACATTAGTTGAATTAATGAATGGATGGTAAAATATGCGATCCCTTTTACAATGTGGATTTTTACCTAAGCAATTTTAGGCAAAGTTTGCTATGAAAGTTATATTTATAATTACAATTCTATATTCCACTCTGAGAAGCTAGGAAGAAATTAAGTTCAGATATTTATAAGCATGCTTACATAAGTGGCAGGAGCAACATTATTTTCTAGTGGAAACTTTACCTATGGTATACCTTTGGTTATATGCACTTAATTATGTCAAATCAGGTAAGATGAGCTAATGTAGAATATGTGCACAAAAAATGTCGTATAAATAATAAATCTGTGTATAAAGCCTCTATGTTTTATGATCAAAACACGTATTTCTGTGTAAGTGACAGTGTTTATATATCTCTTGGAAACTCTGAATGTCAACCTGTAACAGAGTAGATTCTAGTATTTTAAGCATAAGGTTGTGCAAATTCACCAGAGATCTGTCTCTCCTTTCTTCTGTTGTC
>NW_004524697.1:5181955-5183933 GCF_000260255.1 Octodon degus | reverse complement strand
TGCTTTTGTGTGCTGTGATTTAGCCTATTTTTAAGCAATGATCTAATTCACATGTGGGCAGGCTTGGGCATTTTACTACATGGTTTCTCATCCTTTAGAAGTCCAACTTGGCCTTTATGCTTGTTTGTGTTAGGGTTTTAAGCAGCTAGAATAATTATTTGACCATCTTTGCGGTCTCTGCTTGAACAATTAGAATCATCGGTAATCCCTTTGCATAGGAAGTGCATTTGTTACTTTTGAATATCATATTCTCTAAAGGGAAGTTTATATTAAGTTATCTGTGAGATATTTTAAATGAAATTGCTTTATAAGTTTGTTCCTTTTATAAGCTGACCTATTGAAATTCCTCACTATGTAGGATATTTTGACTTGAAGAACATAATGGCCAATCCTAAATTTCTCAGTAGGCTTAGCTAAACATTTATGTTAGGTCATTACTAGAGATTTAACCAGCTCCAGATCCCATTTCTGATGAAACCAGACCCTCCACAGCAGCTGAAGGCAGCCATTCATTACATACACTCCATTTGAGCCTCTTATTAATGCTGACATCTGTTGAGGATTTAATCACCACATTGTCACAGCCTGCCCCTTTTCTCATTTCCTTCACACACTCCAGCTTGAACACAAAAGGGAAAAGTACATTCCTGAGTAATGATAAAGTTGTCACCAGGCACATTTAGGGAATGATTTACTGCAATAAGACTCATGCTATTCATATTTCTGAATTTTATTTTATCTGACAAAGGTTTTTTAAGTATAAAATGTTCTTAAGTTTTTCTCATAAAACTAAATTATGCCATAGTTACAGAAAGAAATTTAAATATATATTTAAATTATGCTTTAAATAACATATTTTCTTCATTAAGTTCATCTGGGTTGTGTGACTTTTGAGGTTTTGTGATAGTCTAAGAAAAGAAAAAAGTTTACATAAATTTTGCACAAGCATTCATTCATCATTTTCTATAGCAGCATTATTCCGCAATTTGTTATCACTGTACTAGTTCTTTCTTCGATGCTCATTTAATAATGTTCTAAACATTATACTGAGTCTCTTATTGCAAAGTGACATGTGAGTATTTAATGTAGGCTCTATAACAGCACATGAGTTTGTTACTACCACTCTTTGTTGCTACTGACTGAACAACTTTAGTTGTATGCTGTGGAAATGTAATACTGAGTGGAGAACACCCACATTAATCACTGGTTCTACCTGAAAATAAAGTGACAACAATCACTGTGGACACTAAGAACTGTGCTGAGCAGTATGTTCATTCAATTTATTCTTCACAAGAACCCTGTGCTATTATTATCAGCTACTTGCGGACAATGTAACTTAGCAAAGTTTTCTAGAAATCCTACCACTAGTAGAAAGTGGAGCTGCTATCTACTCATCTCTAACTCATTACTGAGTAGTATAAATCCAAGTAAAACTAGTGTCATTTCCTTAAGGAAAGAGATGCATATATGAGACTGTTAACACTGATTGTATAAGCCATGTGCAACAAAATCTGAAGTTTTGTATTAAAATACGTATTTAAGAAAAATAGCGTGAAGTAGAGCTACTTTTCCATTGAATTAGATTTAGAATTAAATGCCAGAAAAACATGTACCATCAAATGAAAGTCATACTACCTAGGGAAAGTGAGAGAGGCCACGGCTAAACACAAGGAATCGAAAACTAGTGAGTGAACATTACTACTATAAGAAAGACTTTCTATATTTTACCCAATATATTTAAGTGCCTCCCTTTAATCCTATCAGATGAAAAACTCAATGATAGAAAAAATCACTTATAACTATAATTATCATATCAGATTTATGTTCTATATCAAACATTGATAAGTGACTTATAAAAAAGAAAAAAGACTTACGTTAGCTTATGGTTTCAGAGGTTGCAGTCCAAGGGTTGGGGATATAGCTTAGCAGCATAAGCTCCTGCCTGGCAAGCAAGGTCCTGAGTTTGATCCTCAGCATT
>NW_004524697.1:5180349-5181855 GCF_000260255.1 Octodon degus | reverse complement strand
ACCTGTTTCATAGCCAATTGTTCTATTTTTTATTCAAATATTGTCATATATAAGTACATTTTAGTTAGTGGTAGTCAAATTGTTCAAGTAGAGTGTTTATAATGTAGCTAAGTGTATAGAGAGCTGCATCATCCAGGTTTGTGCAAAAAGACTGCGAGGTTGGACACATACTTATTTCATGATGCATTTACCATAATGTATTGTCATTGTTAAATAATGCATGACTATATGTATATTTTGGTTTCATTTTGGGTTTTGAAAAAAAATCAGTTATGCCCAATGTTTTAAAATCTGGAAATTATGCTCATTAGATTGAATGTCAAAATAATTATTCTAAAATAATTTTTCTTCTTTCATTGGTGAAACTTGTCATCTTTCAGTTATCTACAGCTTTTTAAATAAATTGATGATAAATGAATATTGTAAAATATGCCTCAGCCCAAAACATATGTGCTAACTACATTGTGTTTAAAATTTGGCATCAAGTTTATAAATAGAAAATATTATGTTTGAAGTAATGAAGGGAGTTTAAGTAATACTTTTTCATTGATGGTATATTAAGTCTAAGAGATGAAGGGCTCTCACACTGCAATCTCACAAAATGTTTTAGTTATGGACTGTTACAACTTTACAATATTTTAATTTGTAAAGTAATTTGCAGTCTACTGTGAATATAGAAATTTTAGTGAGTTAATCATCAGGTAGTATTTTCTTGGTAAACTGAGCAAGCAATTTATAATATCTCATTGTTTCTCAGATTTAAAGCAGCAAATTTAGGCCAGGAAGATAGCTCAATGGCATAAGCCCCTGTCTGGAAAGTGCAAGGCTTGAGTTCAATCGCCTGTACCAAAAAAAAAGTATTAAAATAACAACTTTTAAAAAGTTTCACAAAATAATTCTAAAATTACTTTTTTAATATTCCATTGATGATAACCCCAATGAACACAATTGTAACTTTTAGTGGCTGTGACTTCTCAGCATATGTTACATGTGCTGAAGTATTTTAAGAATTTTGTCTTTAAGACCCTATTTATGACAATAAATGGATCTCACAAAAGATATTTGGCCATGTGACTATCTACCTGAAGTGGCAGCTGTGCTGCAGAATGACCTCAGCACTGGGGTGGAATGAGTGACATGTCTCTAATAGAAAATTTAAAAAAAAAATCTCTCCACCTCAGAGCCCAATAAGACAGATGAAGAAATAAGGTCTTTTTCAAGTGTCCTCACATATCACCAGTTTCTTAGTTGGAGATTTAAAAGAATAGAAAATAAATAAAAGAAGCACACAATAATATATTTTCCTTCCCAAATGGAGAATATTACTGAGGAATTTGTTTCTTGCTCGCCTTATCCTCTTATTTTTCTGATCCTACTTATTACAAGCTCAACCAGGAAGGACAGACCTTTATTATTGTGCAGACAGAGGAAATTGGTGGTGCCAGATGTTACGTAGGTGTCTTTGTTCTGCAGTCGTATCTTTCTAGTGTAGATTCACAATTTTTT
>NW_004524697.1:5167259-5180249 GCF_000260255.1 Octodon degus | reverse complement strand
GATAAAAATAGTAAAAAAAAAAAAGAGATACAGTATTTCACTAAGGAAAATAATAGGAATTCAACAATGGTTGTTGTGTTATGTAATGTTGTCTTCAAGTTGGTTATTTACATTACCAGATATAAGCATACAAAATTAGTTTAAAAAATTAAAAGAAATTAAAAAGAAGAAGAAAAATTTGGCGTTAACCGCTCCTGTCAGTAGACTAGCAAGAATGATCAGTAGAAGCTTCCAAGCTGTCCTGGATATATTCACAAATATATCTTTTTTCATTCTTTGTTTCTTTTCTCTTTTTCCCCATTTCAGTTTTTCTTCCCTTTGGTCAGATTCTTCCCCAACTCTATTAGGCATCGTGCCTTTTAGAGTTCATTTACTCTTTCAGGTTCTTACACTAGCAAGACATTGAAATGTTTGCACAGGTGGGTCTGACTTATTAATTCTAATGATTTTATTCTTCTTATGACTTCTTACAATCTTTTCGAAGTTAATGTTACTCTGCATAATAGATACCTGGGTATATTTCTCTGAAATGATTACTAATGTGATTTATCAAATTATAACTGAGTTTAGAAACTTGTCTCTGGGTAGACAGAAATATGATAAGCAGTATGCTTTGTTGTCTCTAGTAATTCCACTTCTTTTTTGTCCAAGGGTTGAGGAGACAAAGGGAAGAACAAGAAAGCCTTATTTTGAAATTGTTCTTGATTCTTTGCAAGTAGGTGAGATTTTGAATGGGTCTCCTGAATTTATTTATTTATTTATTTATTTTTATTTTTTCATCTTTAGGGAAGGTTTTACAGGGTGTTCAGGTTCTCACTACTAGATTGGACTTGTAGTGATCTGCCTGCTTACAGTCTCCCAAGAGCTGGGATTACAGATGTACACCACCATGCTCAGTCTCAATTGCCGTCTCCTCAAGCCCCAAAGGTGGGCCTGGCATGGCAGGTCCAGGGATCGAACCCCAGACCCCTGAGCCTGCTTGCAGGTGCTTTAATCTGCTGTGCTATTTGTCCAGTCCTCTGAATTTCTTTTCAGAGCATCCTTTAGAAAACATATTTGAACATGGGTGCAAATGACTGTCAGACAGTTTGCAGCATAGAGAATGAAATGTGCTTTGCTGACCTGGCTCACTTGCTCTGAAGAAGAGACGGGTTCCTCAATTCTGTACTTTTCTGCTCATACTCATTTGGGAAATTTGATCTCCAAATTTGTTGAACACACTAATAGTTATCCCATCAAAGTTACTTTTTTGAATGAGTAATTGGCTTTCATGAATATAAAGACTTAGAAAATTTAACATTTAGTGAATTCTTTCTCCTGTTTGCTGATGGTCACTCATTGGCTGCATTGTCATGGCCATCCGTCTGTGTAGGTGCGGCCTTGTGTCTCCTTGTGTGACCTAAATCCCTCATTTAAAAAAAAAAACACCAGCCACATAGGACTAGGGCACATGTTCTAGACCTCCTCTTAATCAACTCTTTAAAGGGATTTGGTTTCAAATACAATCACATTCTGACTTAATGGGTGATAGGTCTTTAGAGTCTGACTATTGGAGAGTGGGTATATTTCAGATTATAATCATCAGAAGTAAAGTTATGTTTCTCTACTTTGTTGCTTTTTAGTCAAATATTAGTTGAATAATGAATTACTGAGAATTAATACCAAACTATGTAGTAAAAACCTTTGTATTTGCTAAGCTACTTTCAACCACAAGTTAGAAAAACAAGTGCATAAACAAACTTCTTATAGTTACCTAAAAGCAAAAATACAGATTCATGTAGGAAGAATATTTAGGGTTCATAGGACTACCTCCTGAGAAAGCTTCACTAACATTTTCGAAAATGAAAATATGTTGTGCTTCTCAAAATTTTCACTAAGGCATAGGAAATTCGTTTTAGAAACGCTTTGCATTTCGTTTGTGTGACTTAAGTCATGTTGCCAGTTGGCAAGCAGAATCTGTGTTCATTAATAAGCTCAGTATATTCTAACATTATAAATTGGACAAAGAAATGAGATACTGTGATTAATTTTAAGGTTCAATCCTTGTTAATCTCTCAAATTTGCAGTTGAGAAGTACAAGAGATTTTCAGGAATAATATAAAAACCCTTATAATTGCCTAGGGGAAAAGTGTGGTTTTTAATTTAAATTAGAACACAAAGAGTGTTAAATAAAGAATATGTTACACAAAGGGAATGGTAAACAGTCTCCTGCAAATGTGTACTATTCCTGGAGATTGGGGGAAGCTGGCATTGAAAGGCTAATACTTGTTTTTCCTTTGTATTAGATTACAGGTCAGTGCCTATAATTTCTTTAAACCACAAGAAAATAAGTGGACTTAATATTGGCTCCCTGGAGAAAGAGTGTTTGTTGCTTGGGTGTATTGTTGCACTTTAACTGAGAGAAATGATAGTTTAATTTCATTTTCAAGGTCTTGAAAAAATCTGAAACCTTCATCTCCCCTCCACCATTATGAATCAAGAAGTATTGACTCTCATTTCTGACATTTATATTAGCTTTATTTTCACTTTACAGGTTCTTACATGTTTGAGAAAAAAACACAACATGTTCTGAGAATACTGAAAATTTATTTATAAACCAAGTTTTTTTTTACCTCTTTGTAAAATTGGTTATTTTGCAAATGTTTCCTTAGTTTGAAGCAGAGTTGCAGCTCTTAATTTTGCATTTCAATAGGTTTCAATTTATACTATGTCCTAACACATATATTTAATATTTCATGCACAGGTTTTATAAATACTATAAACAATTTGATTGTTAATAAAATGCAATAAGAAAGGATAAGCTGGGGCTGGAGAGATGGCTCAGTGGTCTAAAGCACCTACTTAGAACAAGCTCGGCAAGGCATCAGGGACCGCGGTTCAATCCCCCAGCACCACATGCCAGCCGGCCCCGCCCCCTGGTGGGCTGAGCGGGCCACACACACACCACACACACACACTCTCTCTCTCTCTCAAATAATAAAGAAAATAAAAAAAATTTTAAAAAAAAAGGATAAGCTCTCTTTTACAAAACTACTTAAGTTATAGTGCTTTTGTGCTTTTAGTAATATCATAATGGAAGGTAGAACATCTGGGTATTTAGGGTAATGAATATTTGTAACTCAAAGAATAAAATATCAAACAGCAATGATTTACCACAAACTGTATGAGTCTTCAATCTCCAATATTTCAGTGGAAATCAATAGATTACAAAAATATTTTCTTTATTTTCTTAAATATTACATAAATTAGTAAGTTCAAATTTAAAACAAAGCTAAGAAGTCTGATGATATGGACAAGGAGCTCTTATTAGACAGAATTGTGATTTTTATTATTAATTAAATTTGCTAAAATTATGTTTCTAAAACATGTGCAGCTTATGTCCGTGCTGTGTGGAATTTCAGGGGACTATAAAATACAGTTGATAATCAATCACCACACCAAAGAGTGGCCATCTGATGTATTTATCCATCAATTTCCTCTCCTTATAATTAAAAGTTGGCCTGGGAGCATTGGTTCCTCTGATCTATTGCCACACTGAGCACTGTTATCTGCAGAATCCTGCAACATTAGTGCTTGCTGAACCAAATTTGGGAGCTGCCTATGTGTAGCCAAACTGTCATAGTTGGCTTTCTGCTGTGATCAGGTATGCTGGACTACAGTGTTGAAAACCTGCAAGTCTCTAATGGCTTGTTCCTGAACAAATCTAAAGTCATCAGCAAGGATGATGTTTGCACAGTCAACAAAAGAGCCAGATGAACTGAGAGAGCAGTAATACATAGCAGCATTTCCTTTAAATCATCACCTTCTCCACTTAATAGAATGAGGAGAGACGCTGAAAAATTGCACGAAAGTGTTTTATCACATCAATACAAAGTATCAGAACCTATCACAGCTAGGATCTAAAACTAGTCATGTAACTCTATTTTACTCGTGCAAGCTAAGGTATTTCTGAAGAGCAAATTTTACATTATTTAAGCATTATTGTCAGTATATTATTCTACGTTTCTGACAGAGTAGTAGTAATTATTGCTGCTCTAAAAGCACAGTCATAATTGCCATCATTACTGTAAGTTTTATATTATAGGGAACCAGCATAAGAAAATCAAATTGAGAAGTTTGAAATTTTAAAAACATGCTTTTACCCAATAGAAGTGTTTGATATTAAGGAGAAAAAGGGTTATTATTCAATGTGTGTCCAATTAAAGTGATTTCCACGTAAAGCCTACACAATAATAATGTAAGCACCCATACCAATGCTGAAAAATTCTTAGTAGGTTATGTACCAAGGTAGTATGAGCCAAGGGTGTGAATATTGCCACTAAACCTAAGGTGGCTGTGCTTCTTGGGGCCCCTCTCATATGATCAGACAGGATTTCTTTTCATTATTTAATTAAAAGGATATGGATCCACAACAGATAGGTTGAAGAAGGAAAACGATAGAAGTCAGTTCTTACATCATTTAGAGCCATTGTGCAATAATTCTTGCCTTCTGGATCTATGAACTAGTTATTTTGATTCTGTCCCTAGTGGACACTATCACAGACTCAACAGAAGCAGAAACATAGTAGTTTGTGTTAGCTACAGGAACTTTGAATTTCCAAATTTTGCTGAGCAAGTTTAGTGCAGGCACTATCTGGGTGTCTCAGCTTATCTTTAGAAGTTCTTCAGCTGCATAAAGCTGAACAGTGTCAGGTGTTCCCCTAACTTGCTCCGTTTCTGAGTTACCCCATACTGCATTCCTTTTTCAACCAAATCCTTTGTTACTAAACAAAATCGACACTCACTTTCATTCTCACTAACAGAATCCCAGCTACCCCTAAGGTTATCATAGTTTTAGGATTTTCCAGATGTGATTTAAACACTTGTTACTGTGCTTCCCTAACTGCAGCAGCGAAGTTTTTTAAACTCACAAAGTAAAGTCCCTGTATAAGATTAATGGTGGGAGAAAAATGTCTGTTGCTATGTCTCTATCTCTGTCTCTCTATTCTTCTATAGGAATTATCCAAAGATAACTTGAGCAGAATTGTCTTGCCAACTGCAATAGAAGATGTTCTATACTTTCAAGAGGGTAGAGGCTGTGGGGCACTATGAATCAAATGTTATGTTACCCCAAAAGTCATACATTGAAGTATAATCCTTAATGTGATGATGTTTAAAGGTAGGATTTTGGAAACTGACTATGTCATGACAATGTAGCTCTCATGAATAAAGATAGTGCTCTTATTTTAAAAGGACCCCGCAGAGCTATCTTATATCTTTTGATACATAAGGACACTGAAAAAAGACAATTATTTTGAACTAGGAAGCAGAAATTCACCAGACACAGAAACTGATAATGTCAGTATCTTGAGTTTCTCATCTCCAAACTATAAACTCTCTATTTTTTAATAGTAACAAGTCTGTAATCTTTTGTTATAGCAGCCAAATAAGTCAATTAATACTTTGGATTACTGTATCTGAGTTTTACTAAATATCTAGGTTCTTATTCAGAGCTTCACTTTTAATGCATCTTGCATACTGTCTGTTTCAAATCCACTCAGGGTATGTGACAGTTCTTCTCAGTGTCTTAGACCAAGTCCCGTTGACCTTGCATGAGTGGATGCACGTTCCCATGCGTAGCATAAGCCCTGCAGGCACATTCTGGGCTTCATATCCGAGCTGCAGCACAGATCTTCTCCAGAGCACGAAATCGAGGAGATAAAGAGTGGATGGTTCTCCAGCGGCAAACATACTGTCAAAATAATAGACAAAGTCTCTTGGATTTACAGCGCAAATTAGACATTGCATGAAGTAAACAAGGGACTTGTGACACTAGATTTAACAAAACTGGATGGTGTCTGCATTATTTTGACTTGCCCATCATGTCTGCAGTAAGAAAGGGATAAGAAAGGCATGGAGAATGTGACAGTAGTTTCTCGTCCTTATTTCCAAATGTTTCTTCATGGATTGTTATACATCTTTGTCTTCTCAATAACTTCTAGTAGCTTTCACCTTGTTATTAGGATTTATGCCTAATGTTTTATTTAATTATATTTACTTGTTTATGTTTCTTTCTTTGTTATTGGAACTCAAACTCATGATGTCATGCTTGCCAGACAGGCATTGTGCTGCTGAAATATATACCCAGCCCTGTATTATTTATTTAAAGAAAATATAGCCAACTTTTTGCTTGTCCGTATCTGATTATTCTCAGAAGTAATCTGTACACTTGAAGTTATTAGAATAGCGATCATTACAGACATCTATTAAAAATTAGTGTCCTCTATCTTTTTAGGACACTCTAAAGAGGAACAAAAGATAAAATGGGAATAAAGTCCCATTTTAACAATGGCAATTTTGCATCTTTCATATATTTTATCATTTTGTCCATTTCAAGTATGAATCTAAGTCACAGCTTCCTCTTAATCGTATTCTACAATACCAGCATTCATGCATTTTAATGTTATCCAGGCTTTATTCAAGATCAGTTTTCTTCCCTAATCCTTTATGTGTTTAAAAGCTATTGGTGTCATCATAATAACACCTGATCTTTAATCCAATTTTATGTATCAGATAATTCTTTAAGATTTTACAGTTGGTTGCTTCAGTTTCTTTGCTGTGTTAAAGATGAGTTCAGTTGTAAAATGGTTACATGTGTCTGCAGCTAATATCCTTATTCACTATAGCTTCAGTATGATCTCCATTTCTCAATTTAGGGAAAATGTTCAAACTAATCACATTGTTGTGGTTATATGGTAAACAGATGTAGGTCTTAGCAGCCTGTCCATGCAAGTGTTATAAGTATCTACAGTAAAAGGAAAACATAAACCAAAATAAAAGAAATAAGCATTTCTTGAACTTATGAGTCCAGTACTGACTTCTTGGAACTATTGTTCAATTTCTAGCAATATGTATAAGTATTACAAAGAAGTGGAAAATAGTAATCATATTTTAGTAAAATGTCTCTTACTAACTCCAGAGTAACAGGGTAAAAAAATTATCTGCCAAGGTACTAGTAATATCATGAATTTAGATTAATAACTTACTATCTTATTCTTTGTCTTTCTTGTTATAACTAATATTAAAGGAAGAAATTGCTTAGGATAGATATATAGTTACATTCTCTTAATGAATAGAGGGATTTGTTCTAATGGTGTTTGTAAATAAGATAGCATGTCCGCATCTTGTACAGCAATTAACCACTAGGAAATATGTATGCAATGTGTTAATTATTGAAACTGTCTTACCAATTTGATTTGAAACTGTCTCATTGCTATTTGTTTCTCAATAAAATTATGGGGAAAAATGAATAGGAGGTTAAAAAAAAGGAAGAAATTTACAGGGAAGCTTTCAAAACTGAGAAAATGAATCAGTTGCAGAGATAAAATCTATAACAACTCTTTGGGCTTAGTTTGAGCAAACATTCGAAAAAATGAGGATAGAAGTCTATAAATCATCTACAGAGACTTTAAGTTGCTTCATTTCCAACTTCCTATATTACCTACTTTGAGTCCACTGGACACATGAATTTCTTTTTAATAATTTGGTCAATTTTTTTTATATACATCATTAAAACAAAAAAAAAAAGGTTTTCAGTGAAATTCATCAATCCAAAAACATTAGTGAAGACATTAAATAAAGCAGATGAATAGATGCCTTCAGATTAATTTATAACATATAATTTCATATCCTGATAACAGTTTACAGTAAAAACATTACCAATATTTTTAATGTGTTTAGTACAGAATTTAAAGGGTCTCACTACATAGATCAGACTTGTAGTGATTCTCCTGTTTTCAGCCTCCCAAGCACTGGGATTATAGGCACACACCATCATGCCCAGTCTCCATTGCCATCTCAGCGCGCTCCAAGGGTGGGGCTTGCATGGCACTCTGGGGTTCGAACCTAAGTTTTCTTAGGCCACTGCATCTGCCTAAGAAGGCACTTTAATCTGCTAAGATATTTGGCCAGCCCAATAAGTTATTTCTTGACTAAATCTAAAATGAAAATATAAGAGCCGGCCAAATAGCTCAGCAGATTAAAGCACCTACAAGCAGACGCAGGGACCAGAGTGCTATTCCCAGGCCTGCTGTGCCGGCCCTGCTCCCAGGGTGCGCTGGATGGCAATTGAGTCCGGTTATGGTGGCTCACACCTGTAATCCCAGCGCTTGGGAGGCTGAAAAGAGGATAATCACTATGAGTCTGATCTGTGTAGTGAGACCCCTTAGACCCTGGAAGCTGTCTATTCTTCAAGAGTATGTCAACAAATTCAGCTTTGACAATTCCATCCAAGGCTCTAGATTTAAGCTTAATGAATCATAATCCTTTGTCTTTATTGATCAAAAACCTCTCCCAGCTCTCCATATTTAGCAAACAATGTTTTACATTCATCCTCCTTGGTATCTGTAGGCAGATTCCCAACAAACAATGAGCAATGCTGAGTGTAAATTTTTTCTGCCAGCCTCTTCAATGAAGACAAATTAGCTTTAAGCCCCTCCAAGTCAGAGATCATTTCCTATCTGAGACCCGCTGGGCCTGCTAGGGGACAGTGGTGGTAGTGGTCGTGGTGGTGGTGGTAGTGATCTTTAGCACCTCTAGTCCGTGGCATCCCCTGAGAGACTCTTCACCACCTAGATACAGTGGCTTCCAGGGCTCCAGGGTGCATGGAGGCCCGGCCCACCAATGAGCTTTGGCTCACCAGTCATCATCTGCCCTTAGAGCTACCAGGACAAGGACCCAAACCATTAACCAGTTTGAGTTTACTGAAATGGCTGTTAGAATTGTTGATGGCCTTGGGGAATCTACAGGGAAAGGCATAGTTGAATTTGCTTCTGAACCAGTATTAAGAAAAGCATTTGAAATATGTAGTGAAGGTGTTTTTCTACTAACAACAACACCTTGGCCAATCATTATGAAACCACTGGAACAATTGGATGATAAAGATGGTCTTTTTGAAAACCTTGCCCAGAAGAACACAATACATCAAGAAGAGAGAGCAATGCTAGGCTTGGCTGTGCACATTTGAGTATGAATATTCTCAGTGATGAAACTATTGGGATGAAATGGAGAAACAACAAAGGGAATAAGTTGAAAAAAAAATTGAACAATGCTGAAGACAAGTTGGAAAGTAAAATGGAAGGTACCTACTGTGAGCATCAGGTAAATTTTTGTGCTAAGATTTGAAGAGATACCAGGAAAAATTAAGAAGTATGGAAGAACTTCACAATCAAGAAATGCATAAATGTAAAGGAATGCAATTGAGGCAAGAGGAGGAACAATGTGGAAGGGAAGAGGAAGTGTTGATTCACCAACATGAGCCACAAGAAAAGATGAAACACAGAAGAGAGGAAAGTTATAGTCGAATGCACTACTTGGACCTAAGAGTAAGAGACATAAAAGTAGGTGGCAGAGGAGCAGGGAACATGGGAGATCCATGTGGTTCAGGAGGCCAGAAATCACCTCTAGGTGGTGGTGGTTGCATATGTTATAGTGGTAATCCTGGAGTTCCCCAAGCAATGAGGAGTGGTTCCATGGTGGGAAGTGATAGGGTGGGAATAGCTGATGTTGACTGATGTGGAGTGCCCATTCACTAGAAGTGGAATGAAAGTTTGTTCCCAAGATAGCAACCCAGCATGAGCAGAAAGGGAGAGCCACAGTTGTGAAACTGACAAAGTGTCTGTGAGCTAAATAGGCTGTGTCCAACAAACCAGAAAAGGAAGAGTAAAAAAGATGTGGAAAATTTATTTTCCATTAATAAAGGCACTTACAAATAAAAGATTTTTCACAGCAAGAGAAACCATCAACATACAGAAGAGACAGCCCATAGTGTGGAAAAATATGTGTACCAGCTCTTCCTCAGATAAAGAACTATTGTCAAGATTATAAAAATAACTCAAAAATATCAGACCCAATCCACCTATGGGCGTCTGAGATAAATACATACTTCTCAGATGAAGAAATGCAAACAGCAAGTAAATAATTGAAAAAAAAAACCAAGTTCAATATCACTGGTCATTCAAGAGCTGCAAATTAAAACAGTGAGATTCCATCTCACTCCAGAAAGAATGGTTGTTATCAAGAAATCAACCAACAGCAAATGTTTCAGGATCTGTGGGGCAAAGGAACTTAGCTGTTCCATTGCTGAGTATCATCCCAGATAACCACAAAAATTAAAAACATCATACCACAAAGGAATTTATACATGCATGTTTGTAGCACCACAATTTGTCATTGTGAGGTCTCATTAGCAGCCCAAATTTCCATCAACCAAGAAAGCGATAAAAAAAAATTAGGTCTTTTTATACAATGGGGTATTACTCATCCATAAAGAAGGATAAAGTGGACACTTTGTAGATAAATGGATTCACCTTGAGAGCATACTCACAAGTGAAATAAATCTGACTCACGTATGTAAATACTCTGTTGTTAGCTCCCTCATGTGAGTAGCTGAAAGAGTAAATAAGATCTAAAATGTACAATAGATTTTATAAAATAAAAGAAACAGTTTCAAAGGTGAGAGGAACTGGGGAGAGAGAAATGATAAATGAAGGACAAGAAAAACAAAGGAATATATTATTTGGACAATCAAATGCCTATATTCTGTACTCTGAGTAGCTAATTTAAAGATAATAATACACAACATATTGATACACAACCATTGTTACCTGCCTATTGTCTTGTAGGGAAATGTTGTTGTATTTTTCTCCTTCAAATAAAATTTTAAACAAAGAAGCTACTAAGGCATTATTTAATCAGACTTTTTTCCCTTTAACAATCACTTTTGTCCAATTCCTTTTTTCTGTCAAAACTGAAGTTCATTACCAGATTCACTTAGCATATCATTATTCACAAATTAAAATTATGAAATGATAATGTTTTAGATCCCTAGATAACTCATTTCTTTTTTATTACAGTTTTTTCATTTTTTAAAGGGAGTACAAATTAGAATTGAAACAGAAAAATTTACAAGTTCTACAAAATTTCACTTAATGGAGTAATATGAATTTCACAGTATTTGTCATAATATAGTGTTGTTTTCCAACCAGTAATTCCTATTATTAGATATATACATGTAAAATTGGAAGAAAGAAAAAAATAAAGAAAGCCATGTATAAGAAATGTTTTCCAGGGGCCGGGGAGACGGCTGAGTAGGATAAGCGCTTGACTGGCAAACGCAAGGATCTGAGTTCAATCCCCGGTTCTGCAAAGAAAAAGAAAAAGAAAAAGAAAAGAAATGTTTTCCCTACATGAAACTGTCTGTTCCTCTAAAGTACTTTGTGCTATACTGATTTCTACAATCAAAATTTGTCTACAAAGTTAAATGTAAAACTAAAGCTTTTTGTGGGAAAATCTGGCTCCTCAATTCGTTAAGCACAGTGCAGTAATTGCTCATCCTATCACGTTAGTGTTATGGGCAACTTCTTCAAAGTATCTACAATTTTAAGACTTTCTAGCCTCTCATGTCTTTTCATTGCAAGACAATAAAATAATTTCTATTCATTTTTGGACCCTGATTCATCAAGAAAATATGTAAATTACAATCGACATTCTCTGGTTTAGAAAGCCAAAAAGTGGATAAAACATGTTACTTAGATATCCAGAAAAAGTTATAAAGTTTAAAGACTGTATTTAAAAGCATACTAAAATTTAATTTTCTGGAGAAAACGTCTATATACAAAAATTTTATTAAGTAAAATATTTTATTTTTCAGTGGTGGAGGATTAAAAGAATTACCGCTGTGGTTATTTTTGCTTCTTTTAATGCATTCATAGTATGTGTCTGTTAGACTGAAGATAACACCCATACAGAGAGCCTGGGAACATATAATTAACTCATTGATATAAACTATTATGGTTCACATTACGCTATTTGCATAATATTCATGCAGGATATAATTTGTGTTTCTAAGATGAGTAGTAAATATATTTCATGTATTCATAAAATTTGTCATATTAGTTATTAAAGGCTCTATGAGATTCAAGATCATAAGGTATAACTAAAACATGGAATTATATTTTTAAATATTCATTTATTAAATAGGACTAAGGATACTGAGTAATATATAGTATAAAATTTTCAGTAGAGATAACAATACAAAGGAAAATGGAGTAGAAACAGTGTAAAACCCATGTACGGAACCAAGTATCACACACTATAGCTGAATAATTAAAAATTAAAAAGAATTTAGTAAACAACCTAGTTAAAACTTATTTAATCCCCTTTGTTATTGTTTACATAAAATTATAATTTTATTTTCCAGTTAGAATTTAGACTACTTATTCAATTAAAATTTCGGGGAAACACAGACCTTATAAAACCTATATCCTCAGCATTTAATTGTAGACTAATAAACATTCTTAATAAATACAAAATTCATCTGTCACACTTTTGATCTTTTTAGAGTATCTCCCCCTTACATACTCAAATTGAATTAATCCCCTCTTATGGGTGGGTAAGAGACAGCAGGTTTTGTTTTGTTTTTAAATAAAATAAGGTCAATTTCTTTTATTAGATTCTGTTCAAATGCCACAACTTTGGACTGCTGTCGTCTGTTTAAATAGTAGAACTAAGATTTCTTTATGCTGATGTATCTAAACATTTTTAATTGTTTCATTCCACTTGATCATACAAGTAAATTTTTCAAACAGAATATGTTTTGTGATAAGATGTTACATATGTGAATGGAAAAATCAAGGCATATTTTCAGCTGCCACTTTCACTATATTCTATCTATATGTCTATTCTCATGGTTTTCATGTTAGTAGCTACACATGTCCACACAGAGTATAGCTAAAGATGACTTAGATTTTCTAGTGAAGTCCAAACCATTCAAAATTAAATTTGAAGATGTGTGAATACAGTATTTGAATGGCAATGGAATATCCATCTCTGATAAAAGTAAACAAAAAAGGGGGATATAAATGATGGACAATTTTGTAGTGAAAAAGGTATACATATCTGTATATACAAAATAGTTTAGTTCAAAGAGAAGAGATTTGTACCAATACTGTT
>NW_004524697.1:5165655-5165999 GCF_000260255.1 Octodon degus | reverse complement strand
ATTTATAAAAAGAAGAAATCCTAGCTTCCTAATGCATCTCCCTATCAATCTTGAATGTTTTCCTCAGTCATTAAAACTGTTTAATCCATTCAGGGTTCCCCTCCACTGTTACAAATCTACATGCAGCCCTTACAAGGCAGTGGGGTCTATGCCTGTGTGGGCAAGAGGAATGGGGTGTATATTTTTAAAAATTACATCAAATTTCATATCATATGATAAGGATCTGCCAAAAAGAAGAGTGACGGGAATGAGAGAGAGCAGGAAAATTCACACTAGCATATTTCTTTCTCTTTTTTTGAGGGAAGGGTCTACAGGGTGTTCAGGGTCTCACTACTAGATCAGAT
>NW_004524697.1:5163399-5165189 GCF_000260255.1 Octodon degus | reverse complement strand
GTGTTGGTTTGTTTTATACTGAAGTTGAAGTTTATTACCTAAGAACTCAATAGTATGGAGATATGTTGGGGATGGCAATCTCTTGCTTGCTTAACATGCATATCTTTATGTTATTCTATGAATTTTACTGATATTTTCCATATATGCTCAACTCCTGCCACTTTCTGCTGCTTTTCTTCAGTTCCTCTATGTGATGCAGCACAAAGATTATCAGTTGGACTATTTTTATTTTATCTTCACATCTAAGTAATACTGAGCATCACCTATGGGGGAATTAAAAGAAAGACAAATGTAAGAAAATCACTAAATGTTTTTCAGGGAAAGAGACCTAGTGAAAAGCAAATTGGAGTATCAGAAATCTAACCCAGGACTTCCTGCTTGCCAGGCAGGCACTGTGCCACTGAGCTAAATCACCATCCCCTTGACATAGAAATTTAAGACATATTTGAGCACATAGAAATTTCATTGTGTTTTATTACACTAAAGCCATAATTTTAACAGTACTAATGTGTATATTCCAAATAATTGGTAACAACACATACGGTATGCTTGTTTTGTTTTCTGTTTTTATTGAAATCATTATTGGTTTCTATTGCTTTACCATGATTTATTTAAAATTCTCTGGTTCATTATCTCAGTCATGGTGATATTTTGGCACCTATTATCCAGTGCTCAGATAGTTAAATAAATGTACACTGGCTTTGGTAGTTCACACTTAGGAACTTCCTAAAATGTTGGAAACTTCAGAAGCTAATGTGGATATTATTTAAGTGATTTGTCAAAGCAATACATAAATCTGTCAAAGCAATACATAAATTTTAAATTTAAATCTAAATTTAAAAATACATACATTTTTAAACATTAGAACTATGGGAGAATCATCACCTTCTCTGGAAACTATACACAGCAATCATCACTTAGGGAGATGATACAGTTTTGTTTGTGTTGTGTTACATATTTAGAAAACTCTGAGAAACAAATCAACTCTGAATCTTTCGCTTCCTCCTTAATGTATTTTATTAACTAGAAAAGATAGATTTTAGTGAGTGTATTTTTATTGCTCCCTTTGCCTAGGAAGAGAGCAGTGGGATCTTTAGCTTCTCTATTACACAAATAGTCAGATATTTTATACGGTAATAAAAGCAGCAGCTGCCATTTGAGACATCTAAAGGTAAAGGATAAGAGCTATGACTGCCACGTTAGTTCTACTTTCTAAGAAAAGTGTTCGTTAAAACTGGATTTCTCTAACCTCAAATACTTTTAGGACTATAAATAGCTACAGACATGTTACCTTAAACTTGATGGCAGAAAACCAGGTTGCCTAGTAGCTCTGAATATCTCCTGTTAATGTATAGGACAGAAGAACAGAGAACAGAAGAACTTCCAAGGGGCAATGTTTTACTCCTTTGTGAGTACCTACAATCCTCCTTCACTCGTCCAAATTCTCATATATTTCTTAAAATATATAAGAAGGGCTAAAAGGATGAATTTGCTGTGAGTCATGGTTTTGTCTGAAAATAGGCCACCTTAAGTAAAATTTCTAAAATATCAACAAATAAAAGGCTACTGTTTCTTTCAAGAAAATAACAAGAATATTTAACTATTAACCATATGAGAAGACAACATGAAGAAATGGAAATACTATCAGTCTCAGTCTCACTTACTTTTCTCATTGCAGAGACAAAATACCGAACACCTGAAGTTCACATAGGAAAGCTCACAGTTTGTGGAGGATCCAGGTCATAGTCCAGGTCATAGTTGGCTGACTAAGACAGGGTGGTCTGGCAGAG
>NW_004524697.1:5157597-5162589 GCF_000260255.1 Octodon degus | reverse complement strand
GGAAAAGCCAGGCTCCTCTGGAGATTGAACTATGTGGAGGAAAACAAATAGTTGGTTCCAGGTTTTGAAAGTCTTTAAATACTAGATTGAAAGGATTTAGGTTTAAGAATGGTTAGAAAGGAGATAGGTAAGATAGTATAAATGTGTCTTGAAAAACAGCTTTTTTGTTTAAACGTATTGTACTTATTTCAAGGGCAAATGCTTTTAGACAGAATCTCTTACTTCTTATATTAAGCCTAGAGAATAGACATTTTACTGGATGGGGTAAAAAGGGGACTGTGACATGCTATCCTGTGATAATATAGAGCACTTCCATTTTTCAAACCATACTGCTCCTGCAATGTGGAACATGGGATGTTATAAAATAATTTTCTCCCCTAAAATTACTATTGTGGAAATCAATAAAATATCGTATTATTTCTCTCCAACTTGTAGTTGCACACATTAACAATACATTCCTAGAATTTTGAATGTAATTCATTTGAAGGATTAAAATAAAATGTAAAATGTTAGAAAACCATTCTGAAATATAAGACAAATTTGATCCAACAGAACAGAAAAATATCAGATACACTAGTGTAACAGAGGCAAAAGATGTGTGTTCATTTAAAGCAAAGACAATACATACCTTAAAAAAGTTAGTTATTTTTGATTATTGGCATATCATATCAGGTTGTGGTAAAGATTTTTAAAGCATCATTAAAGTGTTATTTTCATCAATTTACAGACACTCCGCAACTCCCAGTTTCCTAAGCTGCCGAAGTGACAGCTAGAGGAGCAGAGGCTGGGGCTGCCTGTGCTGTTTCTCTGGCATGCAGGGATGTACAGACCGCTGTCCTCTCCGCGCCTCACTGCTCCGATTGGATCAGAGCTCCTCTGTTCTCCTGTAATTGGTTGTTACTATTGTTAGCTGCTAAGCAGACTCTCGCTATTTGAATGGGATATTATTATTTATCTCCTCCTCCACTGCCATTGCTGGCAGCAGACTCAATTCCCTACACTAATTGACAATTTTAGCTTTTGGAATTCACCCTTTTTCTACAGTAGCTAAGTCTATATCTTGCATAACATCAAGATTCTTACTCTCTTCATTTCCAGAAAATATTACTCCTTGCCTCTTCAGTTGATCCTTTGCATTGGTATGTCTGCTTTTCTCCCAACACGATGACCTGTAAATCACATGCGTCTCCAGTCCATGCTCCGACGCCTACTATCCACACATGTCCTTCAGTAGTACCATCCTTTTGAAATTTTATTCTCTTTGAAATCTGCTGCCTGGTACACATCTACATACTTCCCAATGTTGATCTCTGCTGTCATATTTCATCCTTATTTACTTTAGATTTCATAATTTCTCGTGTCATCTTGTGAACACAAACTATCCCAAGAAGCTCTTCAAAGTATATGTGGTGAACAACCTACCCCATGGGTGCTCCATGGGGTAGGTTGTGAGTTCACTGACATCATTCATGGAAAAACAATTTTCAAGATTCATCAGAAAGAGGAATGAAGAGGTTTATTAAACAGGACTTTGAATTTACACTCAGATTAAATTAAATTTTGGCCGTCACAAGAGACTCTTCGTGGTTAGCATTAGAGATTTTCTATAGCCTTGAGAGTGTGTCTAAGGTGAAGGCATGGTTGTATATTCCAGCCATTTGTCTGGTTACACATCAAGTGGACTATGCTAGAAAGTGAACCATTTCTGTGTGTTTGAAGCTGAGATATGCTGCCTTCCTGAGATACTTTGCAGGAGAAAAGTGTGAGTCCTGGTTTGTGGTGTTTTGAAATCCTTAGGAGCTTCGGAGAAGTGAATTACCCTGAGGAGAAAGTAGCATTAACCTATGCTCTGAAGCTTAAATTATTTTTAAAAGCACAATGTCAAATTTAAAATTTTTCTTATCTATTTTTAAATATATTCCTTCCTTCCTTCCTTCCTTCCTTCCTTCCTTCCTTCCTTCCTTCCTTCCTTCCTTCCTTCCTTCTTAATGTATTTGGAACAAGCTCTCACTATGCATCTTGAACTAGTGATCCTCCTGCTTTCAGCCTCCCAGCACTGGGATTACAGGCTTGTACCACCATGCTCAGTCTTGGTGACCAGCTCAGTGCACCCAGAGGCAGGACCCGCACGGCATGTGGTGCCTGGAATTGAACCGGGGTCCCTGCGCTTGCCTAAGCAGGCACTTAGTCCACTGAGCTATCTCACTGGCCCTATTTTTTTCTTTCTAACCTCAATCTGACCCCTTGCCAATCTCCTCTAATAACTTTCATTGCTTAGTGAATAAAATACATTTATTGCTAATCCCAGACTGGTGAATATTCCTCAAAAAGTCAGGTGGACTGTCTGATATCACCATGAGCAGAAACTATTAATGGTTAATAAATAATATACAGCAACTTCATTTCTCTATTTTCCATAATTCTATAGTGAATCTCCTTCAAGTGCTCAGAAATTCAGTTTATATAACTTTATCTCACAGAATTAAGTCATCTTTATGTATATAAGTGCAATCACTCAGTTTTCTATGTCAAATGCAGGACCATAACTTCTTTTTTATCATCCTTTCTTTCTCTTACCCTTGTCTTCTGGTCACTTAAGGAGGAGTTCCTTGTCTTACTAAAGAAAATTCCTTAGACTATATTTAAGGAAGTGACCAGAGAGATTAAACTTTCTTATTCTGTTCCTTCTTAGAACCCAGCCAAATTACCAACTTAAAATGACCAATTCATCAGGAAAGAGAAAGGAAGAAGCAGTGTGGAAGTAGATAAGAGGAAAACAGGAGCGAAAGCAAAACTGAGAACGAAAGAAAAAAATTTTAGAGCTTGTACATCTCTTTTATTCCTATGCCAACAGATTGTTGCCACATTTTCTTACTGCCTACTGGCTCCTACAGGTGTTCAAATACTTTTCCCCTTCCAAAGGATGTTCTCCTTTTGCAGTCCACATAACCGCTCTTTACACTGCCCTTTATTCGATATATGAGGGATGTTTCAGTGTTTAAACTTGCTTAATCCATCAGCATTAGAAGGCAGGAACCATTCTCACCTAAAAGAAAAAATACATTTTGGTTTCTGTGGCACCACATTTTTTTATCTTAATTCTATGGTTTTGTACACATTTGTGATTTTTTCTCAACCTTTCTCTCAAAATTGATGGTCCAAAATGAGATTTGTGTTTTTGTCTGTCTTCAATCATTGATTACACACTTCCATTAGATTTCATTTGACTCCTGGGATTATGACAACTACAGATTTTACCTTCACCTCATTCTCTTTTTGAGCACAAGACTGATAAAAAAAACTTTCTTCCAAAAACTCTACATTAAAAGTGACTTAAGTAACTCAGCATCTACAAAAACACTCAGTATCTCTGACATTTGCTTTACACACCAAAGTCCTAGGTCTATTTTTCCCACTCTTTCACATCTCAGTACCTATTATCAGTGCCTGATAAACTTTTACAGCAAACACCTCAGCACTATGTTTTGGGCCACCTTTTTTCTTAAATGTTTTACATATGATAAATAAAAATAAATTTGCTTTAGTGCCTCATCTACCCAATTTTCACTCTACACTCAAAATTCTGGATGATTTTTGATGTTTTGTTTTTCTTTTTACAGACTTTATTCACTCCAGATTTACATTCCCTCATGTTCTTACCTCTTTCATCGGTTTATGTTGGATACAGTAAATTTGAGAAAAAGTCATGCAGCTCCAATGCCTTATGATACATTACTTTGATATTTGTAAGTTATGAACAGAAGATATGATGGGTATTTAAAATATGTCCTTAAAAATTTATTTTGGTTAAAAACATATTGCCAAAAATTACTCCTTAAGATACTCTACTTTGATTCTACATAATTATTTCATTATTCTTGAAACTTTCTAAAGCAGTTCAAGAAGTCCTATTAAAATGTGTATGAGGTATGAGCAAAAATATGGTAAGTGCATTTACTGAGTGCAATCTAGTAAAAGGATGGGATGAGAAAAACAGTATGGTGGGTCCCCTTCCACTTTATTCACCAGCTCTGTCACTGCAATGGCTGACTCTGCCTTAAAGCCAAAGTCACCATGATTGTTAAATACTTTGAAATGCTTCAAGACATCAAGACAGTGAGAACAGCTGAACTAAAGGACAGATATTGGGGCAGCCAGATAGTTCAGCGCAAGTTGTTGACTTGAGACTTTTACAGCTCAGCATATTAATATGGCTTTACTTTTTATACTTCATTTTTATACTTTTCTGCTGGATGGTTAAGACCAAGATAAAGCAAGACCTATTTAACAAGAAATGTAACTTTTGTAATGCCAATGTCAGTCAAATCCCCTCAGGTTTTACCCTGATACCCTGCACCGCAGTTTGTAGGTCCTTTGTCAGTGTCAGCAGTGTGGATGAGCCAGTCCTATGGATAACCTACTACTATTATGGACTACTGGACTATATTGGATTATTTTGCTGAATTCACACATCTACAATATTTAAATGGCAATGGAATACCCATATCTGACAAAACTAAACAAAAAAGAAGATATAATTGAAAGACCATTTTGTATCTGTATAAATAAAATAGGATAGATATACAGCTACCTTTTCTTAATTCAATGAGAAGAAAGACTTGTACTAATAGTGTTTGGACAGGATATCATGTCTGCATCTTGTACTGTGAATAACCACTAAGAAGACTACAATATGCATTGTATTAATTATTGAAACTGTCCTACTAATCATTTTGAAACTGTCTCATTGCTATTAGTTTCTCAATAAAATTAATAATAATAAAAACCCATATAACTTAATGGATTAAAGTACCTGCAAGAGGCATAGGGGCAGGGATTTGATCCCTAGGCCTGCTGTGCCAGCCCTGCTGCTGGGGCATGCTGAGATGGCAATTGAGACTGGGCGTGGTGGCACGCATCTATAGTCCCAGCTCTTGGCAGGCTGTAAACGGTGAATCACTACTAGTCCAATCTAGTAGTGAGACCCTGAAC
>NW_004524697.1:5149521-5153835 GCF_000260255.1 Octodon degus | reverse complement strand
TCGGGGTCTGAGACCATTTTGTTCCTTCTCTTTGTCATTTTGTATACCACTGTTTTCTAACCTTTGGTGTAGAGCTTGGATAGAGTTATTACCTTAGCACCAGGTCCAGGTGGGTGTTGTTTGGATCTGGCAAATAATGATAATATAACTTCTTTTCCTATTGTTATTTTTTATTTTTTCTCTTCTCTAATCGCTCTGCTTAAAATTTCTAGGACTATGTTGAATAAATTTGAAAAGAGCTGGCTTGTTTCTGATTTTATAGTGAAAACTTTCATTTAGTTCATTTAATGTTTTGTTGGCTGTTGGTTTATCATAAATGGCTTTTATCAAGTTGAGATAAAAACTATCTATTCTAATTTTCTGTAGGGTTATTATCATGACTGAATGTTTGACTTTGTTGAAATCTTTCTCTGCATCAATTTTGATGATTGTGTGGGGGGTTTTTGCCTTTGGCCGTGTTGATAATGGTGTATGTTAATTTATGTATGTTGAACCATCCTTGCCTTCCTGAATGAATCCCTCTTGGTTATGGTGTACAGTCTTCTTGACAATGTGCTGCATCATTAACCAATATATTACACAACATTTTTACATCTATATTCATTAAGGAGATTGGCCCTTAGTTCTCTTTCTTTGCTGGTTCCTTCTTCAGTTTTAAGATCAAGGTAATGCTTACTACAAGGAATGAATTTGAAAATGTTACTACCCATTCAATTTCATTAAGGAGTTTGAGAAGTGGTGGTGTTAGGTCTCCTCTGAATTTGTTGTAGAACTCAGCAGTGAGTCTTTTAAGGCCTGGGCTTATCTTTGCTGGTAGGTTTTTAACTATATTTTTTATTACATTGATTGAGGTTTCCTTATTTAGAATTTTTTAAACCTTGATTCCACTTTGGTACTCATATGCATCTAGTAATCTGTTCATTGGTTCTGCCTTTGGTGAACTGAGTGTCTGGATTTGCATCTAGCTTAAGTGTCTTCTCATTTTCTTTTCTTTGTTTTCAGTTAATTCCTTGGGTGGTGTTTGTAAATTACCTGTTATGGGTTGCTTCATTGCCAGTATTTAGAATCCTTATCAAATGGCTACTTCTCTCAGATATCTTTCAGCTGTAATTGGTTTGGGGGTTTTGAGCCTGTTTAAGATCCTACCTCTTCAATATTTTGGGGATGAGAGGTTGCTCCCTGATTGGCCCAGCCTCTGGTTCTTTGGCACTGTGCCACAATATTTTCTATGACCCTTTGTCAATCAGTCTTGGAATACTAGGAAGAATAGCTGTTTAAAACAGTTATGTCACTTTGGTTAATGTAGTACACTCAGCAATAGCAATAGCAACAAATACAGATAATAATTGACAAACTGAGATAGCCATTATTTGCCATGTTTAACCATATGAAGTAGATATAGTATATAACAAAATCTACAATAGAACAGAAAATTATATTCATTAAATAAGCTCTTAATTTGTCAATATTGCTCTCAAGGGTTAAAATTTAGAATGAGTTAGAGAAAAAGTTAAAGATGTAGAAGAAGCAGAAGATATTAGAAGGCTGGGGACAAAGGAGGATCACACAAACTTTGGTAATGTGCTGCAGAAGACTAGAGGGAAAGAGAGAAGAATGAGAAAAATGAACCACAGAGCACAGTCACAACCACAAGGATGGCTAAAAACCAAATTTACACTCATATAAAAACAAGATCAAACAATGAAGAATAAAGAAACAAACACCACTGTAAAAAAATAAGAGAGACATTTTTTAAGCCCGTTTTGAGGGTTTTCTCTGCTGTCACTGGTATACAACATATACAGATGGAGTCCCAGTCTGTGTTGAATTATCCCAAAAGTCCAGCCATAGTTTTTAGGCAGGGTAATGAATAATTTCTGCATCTTCTGGCTGAGACAAGACCCATTTTCCCTGCACACCTTCACTGGGGCTTAATCCAGCTGTGACTCACTGAATAGAGCCAGCAACTGCCCTGATTTCTTAGCTCAGCTGTTCCCTCTTCAGGATGGCTCCCAACCAATCGTTCTCTCCTATGTGGGTCAACTGAGCCCTCAGCACCCATACATGGTCCCTAGAGTCCTTAAGGTCCACTGCTCTTCTCCATGGCTCGGTCTCTCTCTCTGAAGGCCTCTGAGATCACTAGCAGCCATCATGCTTCTGCAAGATTGAACTGCTCTTATTCAGGGAGTCTTGTCTCAGGAAGAAGGGACTGCTGACTTCCTGTTTTCTCTTCATTGAAGTTGCTCCCTTCTGCTTCTCTGTGGGTTTCATTTTGTGCCTCAGATCCTTCATGGGTCCAGGGGATCCACTTTCCTGCCTCTTGTCTTCCTTACATTGCTACATCACAATGTCGTGGTAACAACACTGAGAAGTTTTCTCTGCTTACCACACCTACCACACCTGGTGCCCCTCCTTACAGAAATAATTTCATTTAAACATCAGTCATATTTTGGGGGGCCGGGGGTTGGCTCAGTAGACAAAGTGCTTCCCTGGCAAGCACAAGAGCCTGAGTTCAATCTCCAGTTCTGCCAAAAAAAAGGTTTTATTATACCTCACACATATATAACACACAACACATAACACATAACACATAACATATAATATATAATAATATATAACATATAATATATCATATATGGCTGCTAGTTATTAACAATTGTTATATGCTAGTATAAGAAAATGCTTTAAGGATAAGCAGATCATACCTCTTTATCTGCACTTATATTTTGGTTTTCTGTAACTGTCATGTAATCATCAAATATAAAACGAAGAATGCTAAAGAAGTTTTTGGATGTTGGGTAACTTCATCATTATTCCAATCAGAAAGGAGTAAGAAAATCAAATCTACACCCCATTGTTTAATTTTCTTAGAAATGTAAAATGCATGAATTACCATTGTTTTCAATTATTCCATGTTATTTATTTATTTATTTATTTATTTTGTAGTCCTAGGGATCAAACTTGCTCTTGCCACACAGGTGCTAATGCCACTGAGCTATCTCACCAGACCTAGATAATTTATTCATTCTTTCAATTTATTATTATTTTCTTACTATGACTTAGCTATTTTTTAAGATTCATGCATGGTAGTTGTCTATTTTGGGGGAGGCAATATTATTTTCATGCATGTACTTTACATGCTGATGCTAGGTCTCCTATGTAGCAAATATGCTATCATGATGGGTTTGCTCATTCTTTGCATTTCAAGTTATGTAGTCCTACCCTATCTTTTTTAGAGAAACATGTAAATCTATACCATTTATACATTATATACACAGAACTCTGTGAATATATACACAACGCTTTCATCATACCTCCCGGGGACTTTAAATTGCTTAAACTTTGAAAGATCACATCCCTCATAATGGTAGTCAAAATTTCTTGCTATTTGAAGTTTTTCATGGGTAATATTCATGCATAAAAGTCAATTCATTTATGAAAGTGAATTTTGAGCCAAAATTATGCCCTAGCATTCCATCATGTTGCCAGTAGTTATGATACACTATTTCATTCTACTTAAATTTTAGTGGCTGCTGTAAATACAAAGTATGCAAAAATTCTTTATTTTATTACACAAGTAATTTTAATTCTTCTTCCCCTGTGCTTGCATTTGAAGTTTATCATATTTTATTGCACCAATAATATTGTTTTCATATTGTAACTGTACAGTGGTACCTCTGGTCATGAACTTAATGCATTGCACAATACTGAGGAAGATGGTTGCATTTGTGTTCCTGCCTGTAGATGGCAACTGTCCTGTTCATCCCCAGATGCGGAGTTCTCAGACAGAAGCAAGATCTTCCCAAAAGTTCCTGTTCTTGAACTGAGTGGCTCACAAATAGAAGCATTCCTAAACAGAAAGAGGTATTACTGTACTCAAAAGTCGTCTATAGTACCAAACAGAGCTGTGACAAGAGATTTTGTGATGAACAGAAGTGTTTCTCTTTTATTCATTTTCTCCTAACTTCCCCTTGTTTTCTTTCATCTTTCTTTCTAGTATAGATGAACAAGATTTTCCTTTCATGAAATATTCTTTTTTTTCATTTTCAGTACCTTTTAGATTTCTGCTTAGTAAAATCTGACAACAAAATGTTTCCCATTCCAAGCAAATCTTTTATACAAACATGATTCATAAGTTTGTTATGAAAACAAAGGCATTGGGTGAGTTGATTCTGAAAGCCCAGAAGCATGCTTTTGATGAAGACACCTGACAGTAAGAAACCTCACTTAGGTAGGTCAAGCAATTTCTGACATTTATAGATCCTTCTAGTAAAGGAAATAATGTTGCCAAATAAGGATACTTAAAGAATACCT
>NW_004524697.1:5148325-5149421 GCF_000260255.1 Octodon degus | reverse complement strand
TCCCCTGTGCTTGCATTTGAAGTTTATCATATTTTATTGCACCAATAATATTGTTTTCATATTGTAACTGTACAGTGGTACCTCTGGTCATGAACTTAATGCATTGCACAATGCTGAGGAAGATGGTTGCATTTGTGTTCCTGCCTGTAGATGGCAACTGTCCTGTTCATCACCAGATGCAGAGTTCTCAGACAGAAGCAAGATTTTCCCAAAAGTTCCTGTTCTTGAACTGAGTGGCTCACAAATAGAAGCATTCCTGAACAGAGAGAAGTATTACTGTACTCAAAAGTTGTCTATAGTACCAAATAGAGCTGTGACAAGAGATTTTGTGATGAACAGCACAGAAGTGTTTCTCTTTTATCCATTTTCTCCTACTTCCCCTTCTTTTCTTTCATCTTTCTTTCTAGTATAGATGAACAAGATTTTACTTTCATGAAATATTCTTTGTTTTCATTTTCAGTACCTTTTAGATTTCTGCTTAGTAAAATCTGAGAACAAAATGTTTCCCATTCCAAGAAAATCTTTTATACAAACATGATTCATAAGTTTGTTATGAAAACAAAGGCATTGGGTGAGTTGATTCTGAAAGCCCAGAAGCATGCTTTTGATGAAGACACCTGACAGTAAGAAATCTCACTTAGGTAGGTCAAGCAATTTCTGACATTTATAGATCCTTCTAGTAAAGGAAATAATGTTGCCAAATAAGGATACTTAAAGAATACCTGCTTTTTTTTCTCAATCATGAAGACTTTCAAAAGGAACATTCCCAGATGAATTGGATGTCAAGTACTTAGATGAAAATTCTGTGCCTTTCTTTTCGTTAAAATTGGCTGTCATAAAACAACACGTATGGCACCTCTCATAAAATCCAGTCCTGCTTCATGAATATTTAACTTCCTTTGAACTTTTCAGAGGGAAATAGTGACCTTGAAAACTTCTACTAGTGGTACAACTTTGTATCACAAAGGCCAACTGCCTCTGTCATTAATCATGGTAGATGACTGCACAGTGCTATTGTTGGCTTTTCAAAGAGAAATATTAAAAGATAGAGAAATATGAAACTTCTGAGTATAGACCATGCTATCATAAAAATCAT
>NW_004524697.1:5142731-5143811 GCF_000260255.1 Octodon degus | reverse complement strand
TATTATGATTCTAAATCAAAGGATTTTTGATTTTAAGGTTATCTCTTCTAAAATCTTATAAATATTAGATATTCCATTTAATTCTTATTGCAAATATTAAATCTTTCCATTTCACTTTGATGCCATCACTAATATCTGGATTTTTAATCTGATTTATCTGGCACAATATAGTGGAATCAGCATGAATTTTGTCTTCTGAAAGATACAGGTTCAAATGATCTATCACTGCCCTGCCACATGTATAACCAGGCGCTCCACATAGCTAACGAATTGAAATGTGATGTATTCAATTGAGAAGCTGAATGTTAATTTAAACTCCATTTAAAAACCTGAAAATACAGATATCATTTTATAATTTGAATATGACTCAGTTTCACTGTAACTATTATGTTATGCTAGATGTTACTGTTTCACTACAATACACATATTTTGTTCTTGTTTTAGTTCTCACATACATATATACCCATCACTGATCTATTTGATGTCTATGAATTGACTGAGTTTGAATGAGTTTTTCATGTACTATGTAATATCATAATGTATTTGCTTGAAATTTTTATTCAATCGAGGTTGTTGATACTCATAAATTATGATTGGTAAGTAAATTTAAATGCTAATTATTTTATAATATTTAAAACCTTTTTCTTAAACATAAGTATGGACAATTTCTTTAAAATATTAAAGAGAAAGTTTACTAATTATGTAGTTTTTAGGGAAGATGTAAAAATTACTAAAATAATAAAGATAAAAGGAAATGAGAAGTATTTGCATCACAACATTTATGAATTTTTAAATTACCTACAAGACTTTACGTATATTTTGAAAAACAGGTAAAAGAATCAACATGTTCAAAATGTCAGTACAAATTATAAATTGCCAATGAATTACATGTAAAACGCATGCAAGATTTCAGACACAATAAAAAATATGCAAAACATTTAAGAATTTTTAAATGATTACAGTATGTATTAATTTTTTCCATATATGTTAGGTTAAATATGTTATGTCACTAAAAGTAACTTTAATTTCTAACTTTAAATGACTGTATAGAAGTTTGTTTATATGTGTGATGGACATTTT
>NW_004524697.1:5137212-5142036 GCF_000260255.1 Octodon degus | reverse complement strand
CACCATCCCCAGGGGTGGGGGTGGGGCCAGAGCCACATGTGGTGCCGAGATCGAACCCTGGTCCCTGCCCTTGCCTAGCAGGCACTTAGTCTACTGAACTATCTCACTGGGTCATGACTTTTTATAGATGTAGCACCTTCTGGATGATCCTTCAGAAGCTCCGTCCTACAGATAATTATCCATGAGCTATTTTAAACATGGAAATATGACAACTAGTAGTTCTTATTATGTGTGTATGTGTAAACTCTTCCTGAGTCATTTCTACAGTGTTAACTTTTGCCATAATAATCTTGTGACATATGTACAAATGTTTATATTTTACTCAAAAGAAAACTGACATATAGTCACAGTTTGGTAGATGTTCCAGTCACTAAGCTTATATGATGCACAAAATAGACTTTAACCAGAATGCCTGATCCCAAGTTTTGTATCTGATCTTTCAAGCATATACTTTAAAAAAACAAATGATTTGAGTCATACTACATATTAAGATAAATTTTAAGAGATGTAAGTACTCCACTGTCATATTACAATTTGATTTAGAAAATTACAGTATTTCTGACTTGAAAACAATTATAATTTTTTCTTATTTTTAAATTTTTTTAAAGAATTTGAAAAAATATTTCAATAAACCATTAGAAATGATGGTTAGAATTTCACTAAACAAAATAACAAGAATTCAACAATGGTTGTTGTATTGTATATTGGTTATCCTTACAAATGAATCAAATGACATGCAAGAGAACTAGAGTCAAAACAAGCACTTCTAGTGTTATTAGCTGGGGTTAAAAGAATATGGTAATGGTAAAAGCTGTTTAAAAAGATGAGGAAGCAAAATACATGTGTAATTTAATATATTTTAACTTCATTGCACTTGATAATAAAGTTGACTGTAGAATATGTAAAGAAAGCTCCAGCAGTCTCAAATGTTTCTGACGACTAAAAGCAGAGAATCACTTTCATAAAAGTACATTTCTGAGATTTTGTTTAGTGTCTCAGATTTATGTATCTCCCTCTATGTGCAAGATGAATGACAGTAAGAGCAGATTGTCAGGGAAATGCCCAGAAACCCTCTGTGACACACTGCCCACGTGATCTAAACCATGCACTAACATGGAAAGTTAGAGCATGTCACCTGATTGGGGGATTTCACATGACTGTGCCTTGAAGCTGCTGATAAAAACTAAACAAAATTGAAGTGAGCTATGTTTACTCCTTTTCTACCAGAGACAATTGTGATTTCTGAACAAATTTCCAATCTTTAAAATTGGGTTTAGCAAGGAATTAATTAGAGGCAGGCTCCAAATGCAATAAAATATGTAAAGGCTTTAAATTAAACATAAAACATGTATCCTTTACAATGTTTATATTTGACAGTGTTTTAGAGAGAAAAAGCATGTATAACATATTACACTTTAAGTATGGTCTGCTGAAATTAAGGAAGACCTTTGAAACTCCCTTGTGGCTGGAAAGGAGAAATCCTCACTGAGTTATTTGAGGTTAATTTTACTGAGTGGGACAGAGATATTAAAAGAAACCTTTTCTTACTGTAAGAACACGTGCCTCCCTTTAATACTTCATACCTATATAACCCTCACTGCCATTCAGCAGGCAGCTAAGTTCTCTGGCATTCGAGTCCTCGGCCCCAGCATGAAGATGAATCTCATTTCCTTGAAATACTGCTCCTACTGTATTTCAAGGAAATGAGATTCTGTTCAAGTAACTTGAAATGTTAATTCCAGTTCTTTTCAGAGTAATAATTTATATATAAAGTACCACAGATGGATGTTTATATTGGATATAATAACTTGAACACTTATTTTTTTCTGAAAATGGAATTAGAGCTTCTTAATGCCAGAATACAGAGCTAAGTCATTTGAGGCTGTGCCCCCATCTTTCTTGGATGCAGAACTCTTTCTTGTTATTAAACAAGCATTTAAATCAGGATTACTTTTTACTTAAATGCTCTCATCCAAACAATTTTTTCACTGTTATAAAAGGCAATAAATGAGGAAAATATCATAGGTGAGTGTAAAACACCTTATTTCTGTCAATTGACTAATATAGAAGAAAGTTCCTGGGAAGGTTGGTTAATATATTTTTGTACATATTTGCATAAAGAGAAACAATTCGAGGAAAGTTGCTTGGTCAGTGGAATTTAAAATTAAAACACAAACTTTTCACTTAAAATTTTAAGGAGACTTACGTGCATTGCAAGTGTCAAGGTATCAAGAGATCTATGACATTAAAAAGATATGTTTTTAGTATAAATTTGAGAATCATTTTAACTTGTGTACAAATTCTTACTGAAGAGAAAATAAAGTAACAGGAACAACTGTATTTCATCAACTCATGCTAAAACATCAATCTAGCATTTTATCTCTTATAATAATGCTAAAATACCAACCTAGAAATTAATTTCTTAGCTTTATAAGAGTGTTATTAACTATAAAGTCAAAATTAATTAGAAATTTAATCATTATTTTATTTGTTTTTGTATATAAAATAATTTTATATATAAATGTACTTTAAAGGAGAACTTCTTAAATTCATTGATATATTAACTCTTGCTGTTAAAATCTTTCTTAGATACTCTACAGATAGAAACATGATGTATTATAGTATTAACATAAGCATTATAGCTTTATCCTCTAATCATAACACTCAGAAATGCTACATTAGAATTTTAATAGACACTAAAAATAGATTAAAATTCGATCTGCATGGTATCAGTGGGGGAAAACAATACATAATGTCTCCTTCTTGCAATAAATTTAAATATTTCACATGGGCTTTAATCTCTAACAATTTTCATTTTCTTCAGTTTTTAGTTATCACTAACTTTTATTTTAGAAACTGACTAGAAAGATAAAAATTAGAAACATTTTTATTATTAAAGGAAATCAAGATTGCTAATTACCTCAAATACTACTATTCAATAAATATTAATTCTCATTCTTCCCATTAAAAAAGACCATTTTAATATTCAAATTAACATATCTTTAGTACAATGTGCTTCAATCACTTTTTACTGTACAGTCTGTAAATTTGCCTGCTGTCATTTTCTAATGGCTCTTCTTTTCTCACTTGAAATTAAAGTCACAAATAATGATCACATACACACACAGTCATACATAGAGAATGAGAGGAGACAGACACAGACAGAAGTAGGCAATTTTGCTTTTTACAATAAACTATACTTCCTGTAGTAACATCCATTATATGTGACCGTGAAGATTACACTTCACACATTGCTAGTGTTTCACAATGACAGCAAGACTATTTACTTATCTGTTTGTTTAGTTATTATCCTAGTGTAGAAAGGACAGTTACACATCAGAGCATTTGCTATACAAATATTAAAGGGATAATTGTACTCCAGAATTTCTGTAATTCATTTCCCATCCAATAATAATAATAATAAGATCTGAAGTCCTATAGCAGGTGCAGTTAGAATTTAAGGTACAATTATTTCCCTGGAAACCTTGACCTCAGGGTAGTCTGCATCTTGGCAAACTGGATTATCAATGGTTTGTATGTCAGTGAAGTAAAAATGGTTGTAAAATTTTAAAGTAATTGAAAAAAATCAGATCATAGTATGAAGAAAATATTTAAAAATTTAATTGTCCGTCAATAAAGTTTTAATAGACACAGCCACATTCGATCCTTTATGTCTTTCTAGGATTGCTCTCTGGATGCAGTGCCAGCCTTCAGTATTTGAGACAGGAAGTCTGTCATCTGACTTACTACAAAAACATTTACTGACCTTTTAGATAGGCTGGGAGAAAATCTTCCAGAAACTAAAACTTTCTTAGCCTAATGAGATATTTAAGATACCTGAGCTGTTTACTACATACATCTTAGCAACCTTTTCATTTTACTACCATGAGATCAGGCAATCCAACTCTATGAATAATTATAAACACAATAGGTTACCAGCTGAATAACCAATAATTTTTCTTGCATTATTTTGTACTGTTAAAAATAACCACTTGCAATGAACTTTCAGGACTTCATGAAAATGTTTTACTATCCTAATGAACTGATTTGTAAAGACAGTTCTCCTAGCTATATAAACTGCCTTGTATATGTAACGTAATTTGTTAATGTATCACGTTATATATTGTCACGGCCTTGAATTTCTCCAAGGCCAGTCTCTCCTCTGCAGAGAATTCGTGGGGTGCTCAGCAGGCTCCCCCACACTATTTCATCTGGCCTGTGTAGCAGCACAAGCACTATGAGGAGTTGGGCACGGCCTTGATTTCTCTTTAGAATGATTGGATACAGGTAATAGGGCAGGCAAATAAATTATATTCCAAGAAAAGTTCTTGGTACCCTTATTTATTTAAGCAAAATTTCATTCATTTAATTAGGAAATAAACAGAACTATTTTATATCAAACTATAAATAAGCTTATCCAGCACTCAGATGCACTGTGGCTGTATATAATTTTTTCATTAGAATTAAGATTCAGTAATCTGATTTGCACACTTAGACATCTTATGGTTGTTTGCTACAATCTTGTTTCTATATCATTTTTATTTTTGGAAATGTATAGCTTATGTAATTATATTAAAATATTTTACTCAGAGAGTCATGAGTTTAATCAGCAAACCCTATGGAACGTGATAAAGGGCATACAGATGAGGGGTGTAACTGCGTGGCTAGTGCCTCAGGTATCTTTTGATATAGGAATGATGAAGAACATGTTCGTTGTTGAAAAGAGAAAGTAATTTTTTTTAGATACTGCTAAATTTAAAGATGTGCAGAGAAATTTGATACAGAAAAGTTAATTTATATTCATGTATCATTGTCATCTGTACA
>NW_004524697.1:5134010-5137003 GCF_000260255.1 Octodon degus | reverse complement strand
ATAATTCAAAATAAAATTATTTTGTTACAAAAGTAGAGTATTCAAGTATAATAGACAAGTCTATAACATTACTAAGTTGGAAGAAAAATATAGCCAGAGGAAAGTTTCCTAGGGTTAGACTATGAAATGAACACATTGCAATTTCCCAGTAAATTTGAAATTGTCAATTCAGTAATACAAGAACAAAAATTGGCAGTGGGTGTTCTACTTCGGAATTACTCTGGCCTGTTTCTAACAGAATAGGAAAGAGAAACCTCTGGACTCTATTAATTGTTTATAGCACAAATAAAACAATGCATTTTGTTTAAGACGTAGACATAAAAATAATTCATCTAAGCTTAGCTTTGGGACCTCCTTACATAAAGAAGAGAATATAATCCAATGTTAACACTATCAAAGTAAAGTAATACAGCTGATTGAAAATATAGTTGAGCACTCCCAGCAGAAGAAGGTGTGGATTTCCTCATACATCATCTTAATGGCAACATTTCTTTGAAGCAACATGGAGCACTCCTTTCATATTTCATGAGTTCTATTTGCCTGACTTCAAAATGCCAAATGTGCTAGTGAACAGTGCTTTAATATTCATGGGTTTTTGAAATGGCTTTGACAGTTGTCAACTAGAGAAATGATTTCATCAGAAAATATTCTGACTTATGCATTCTAGCATGCATGTAAAATCACAGTCATTCACCTATGCATTCCATTTAAGTTATCCTTCACTTAGTTGTCTCTCATGACAATAATATATCTATAAAATATTTATATAACTGGTAGACATTTAAACATTACTTCAATGGAAATGAAAACTCAGGAATCGAGGATTTAATAATTGAGCTATTTATTTTTTAAATTTTTTCCATAATTTGATTAAGAAACAAATAGCAATGAGACAGTCTCAAATCCGATTAGTAGGACTAACTGAGCTATTTATACAAATGTATTTGGAAAGACACACCCAAGTAAGCATCCTGTCACAGCATTAATCACACATAGAAGCAAAAGCTAAAATTTATGTGTATTTCCTCTTTTGTAATTCAAAAATATAGTAAGTAGTTTAGTTTAGGTGAAGCATTTAAAGTATTTTCTCTTTAACTCTAAAGTTGTTTTTTTTTTTCTTTTCTGTATTTTAGGGAAAGGTCTACAGGGTGTTCAGCTCTCATTACTAGACTGGACTCGTAGTGATTCTCCTGTTTACACGCTCCTGGCTTTACAGGCGCTGGCCGCCATGCCCAGCCTCAATTGCCACCCATTGCGCCCCAGGGGTGGGGCCGGCATGGCAGGCCCGGAGATTAAACCCCTAGCCCCTGCACCTGCTCCCAGGCACTTTAATCTGCTGAGATATTTGGTTTCCCAAAGGCTTGTTTTTTTTTTTTTGTTTGCTTTTTTGTTTTTTTTGTTGTTGTTGTTGGGGGGAACCGGGGCTTGAACTCAGACCCTTGCGCTTGCCAGGGAAGCGCTTATTCTACTAAGCCATCTCCCTGGCCCCTAGGGCTTGTTTTTTTGTTCTTAGGTCTTTCATAAATTATTTTACACACCTAAAATTCAAAAAAAAAATTATTGGGAAAATAGAATTCGTTCTTATTCATCCTAAAAGATTTGTGAACTTTTTAGACAATATCAGACATCAATAATAAATTAAACTAAATATATTCAAATATATGTAATATGCGAATAGACATAAGAATTTATAATAAATATCATCTAACTGTATTCTGAAAATCTTATGAATTAGCCCACTAATGCAAGCATCACTGAATTATTAATAGTGCTTAAGGCTGTTGAATTCATACTACATACCAGTCATTAATCCAAATATCATATTTTCTTTTTCAAAGAAGTAATAGAGGCAACAGAGGTAATGTATGGAACAATTGCTTGTGTTCCTCTAGTGCACTTGGATAACCGGAAATTTCCTTTTGGATATTATAAGCCCTTTGAAAGTACACATTTAAAAATACAAGGAGTAGAATTTTATTTTTTTTAGCTTTGTTTAGAAAATGAACCCAAACAATCTTTCTTTCCTCTGAGAATATGCACTGTGGTTAAACATGGATTAGCATAATTATTAACTTTCTCAGTATCTTTATGTGAATTTTCACCTCATTTCTTGCCTATTACTATGTTGTTTATTATCATGCTGTATAAAATTAAAAAAAAAGTCTGGTTGCGTTTTCAATGTTGCTTCATTTAACTTCCTCAAAACTGTAGCTCTTGGGGCCGGGGAGATGGCTCAGTGGAATAAGCGTTTCCCTGGCAAGCGCAAGGGCCTGAGTTCAATCCCCAGTTCCACCAAAAAAACAAACAAACAAACAAACAAAACTGTAGCTCTTATATTTACTTTTTTTTTTTTAATCATCTAAAGTTGAAATCTTGGTATCACTCGAGATGATATAGAATCTGTCAGTGCAAACCTCAAATCGCCTGATAGTCATAGGCTGTATTATCCTATTCATGTGGCTGGTTTCTACTCAATTATAAAACCAAATTTTACTTTTCTGAAAGCTTTCATACCAGACACAACTGACTTCAATTTCTTCTTATCAATTCTATGGGCAGTCACTCTTCAAGTCTTCCTTCTCTTATTCATCTTTAGTTTCACTTGCAAATTCTATGTATTATCTTTCATATACAGTTCCTTTTTTCAATATTACGCACTCATATTTTTCTTAGCTTTGTCACACATAGTTGCTTACAGGTTTATCTCCTTATATATTAGCATGGATATTTTATAAGGTTTTAAGCACTTTTTTCATTTAAAAACTCATTTTTTTCCCATTCAAGGGGAGTTTATTAAAGTTGGTTTCTATCTTGAATATTTCAGTTTAACACAAACTGTTTGTATAGCTTTCGTTCTGATATAGGTGGATATTAGTTACTATAATTTAAGTGACACCACACTCCCAGCAATAAAATTAAAATTTTGGTTACTACCCCTCACTATGAACATTATACGAAATAAAAATTTCTGTGAGTCAGTAACATCAGTTTCT
>NW_004524697.1:5122490-5133910 GCF_000260255.1 Octodon degus | reverse complement strand
TTTTTTTTTTTTTTAATTTTGTGCAGGGTCTCACTCTGTAGCTCAGACTCATAGCAATCTTCCTGTTTTCAGCCTCCCCAGTGCTGAGATTAAAGGCGTGTGACACTATGCCCAGTTTGGGTCACCAGCTCAGTGTACCTGATGGCATGGCCTGTGCAGCCTGTGGTACCATGGATAGAACCCTGGTCCCTGCACTCGCCTAAGCAGGCGCTTAGTCCACTGAGCTATCTCGCCAGCCCTTACTCGTTATGGAACGTTTATGCAGTCATACACACTCAGTCAAGTGTGCAGTGAAGATGTTCCTTAGCTCCCAGTGATAAATCCAAGAGCTTTTTAAAAGCAAACAAACAAATAATAAAATGATCAGAAAATGAAAGATCAAGTAGAGGAAAAATGATTGTATCTGAAAAGAATTTAACTACAACATGAAATAAGACTCACAGATACGATTTGTATGAATGTAGATATAGTATTTCTATTCTGAGACACAGTCTTTTTTCTCTTATTGAAAGTGCACTTTCCTAATACCATTGTGTTGGCTCTACCACCTGCCTTATAACTGTGCGGTTCATGTAAATCTCCATGTCATCTCACATTCAGGCTCTGCTAAATCGATTCCAGTCACTGTGCTAGATTCCTTATGTTCCGTGAGTCAACCAATTTTACATTATATCTTGGATATTGTTAATGGCATGCTATACAATCTATTCTATGTATTCTCCTAAAGAGTATTAATATTTTGGTTTTGCTGTCAATTAATATAAGCTTAAACTCACACTTTCTTTAATAGAACTCACAGCAACATTTCTCTTGCTGTCTCCTTTGTCAGTGTTCTCAATTTTCATCGGCCGTGGTTTTGTCCTTTGCTTCTCCTGGACTCAGTTGCTATGGTCTCCCATCAGAGGTTGCAAGAGGCACTGGCTGGGGCCTCCCCTTTAGTCCTTCTTCAGAGATTTTCTAGTTGCTAGTGTTTGGCTTTTGGCTTTTGACCACATTTTGTCAGCCCTGTTATTGCTGTTTTGTTTTTATCCTTGAAAGCGTCTTCCATCTACAAAAGTCTAGTTAGTTATTGCTTGACCTGAAACTTGTTTTTGTTTGCATTTTAAGCCTCATCTCTAAATACTTCACACACAACACACTTCACTGTTACTGGGTATCAGGTGGGGTCTCGGGGGTGGGGAGTCTCCCAAGGAGCAGACACTGCTTACCTGGCTGTGTTCCTGTCCTCACTCCTGGAAGCTAGGAATGTGGGAGTTGAGCCAGGCAGACTCAAAGCCCAAGATGTAATCCTACAACATCTTTATTTTAGATACTTCATGGCACACTATTATATAAAACACAGAAAGTTCTTAAGTATCTGGTGTATTACTTCATTAATAAATACCATAAGTATAAACCAACAAGCTAGAAATTAAAGCAAATAAGTACTTCTAATAAAATCATATACTATTTTGATTGAAAACATGTATTAGTCAACTTTCCCCTTACTGGAAATAATACCCCAAGCCCACAATTTAAAGGAACTAAGGTTGAATTGGGCTATGATTGAAGGGGCATAAGTCATGGCCTGCTAGCTCCAAGGCAGAAATATCATGGCAGAAGTTTCTAGCAGAATAAGAGTACTGAGTGCATGTCATCCTGGAAGTAAAACAAATAAAGGGGACGCCCACAGTCCTCAGGGCCCTGCTGAGGACTACAGAGAGATCCGTAGAGACTTCTGCAAAGCATCCTCCAGGCAGCTCTCAAGGCTAGTCATGTTGACACAATTAAACTTATCTGTCACAAGGCATGTCATTGAATGCTTTTATTTTGTTGTTACAAATGTGAAGCTTATACTGCACAGCAATGTATGGAAATGCTTCACCATAGAAGCTATTTTTATTTTTATTATTTTCTACTTGGAGACATATTTTTGAAAAAAAATTAAAATTTCATTTTGTGCAAGTAAAAGCACATGATTATGCATTCCAGTAGCTTTACAATATTCCATACAGAATAACCAGAAAGTAGAATTATATTACTCCATTCTCGCTCATTTAACTGAGACAATAAAACACCAAAGTTATAATCATTTTGTAGTTTAATGTTTTGCAACCTAAGTATATTATCAAGCACAAACTGGTATTTTTCTTTGATTTAGAAACTTTCATAATTCACAGACAACCATTAATATTGATTTTAAATGCTACTGAATGCTTTCCCCAAGGGTGACATTTACACTGATTCTTTTCATAGATTTAATTACATTTTCTCACCTTTTAAAACTGCATCCCATAATAAATAGTGTTTGAAATAATTAGTAGGCTTTACCTAAGAAGGCAAAGGAGATTCTAGCCTTAGAAAACTTTTTTTGGAAAGCCAATCCATCCAGATCATAACAAGCTTACGGTGGCTTCAAAAATGTACAGATATCTGTACCTACCTAGATAAACTATTCTGCAAGGCCATCGGGAATTATTTTCTGAAAGAATCAGAAAAAGTTCTGAATGTAATTCAAGTATTTTCAGTGAGAAAAACCCACTGTCATCTATTTTCCAATCTGAGATACCTTGATCTCAGTCTGTAGCCTAGGAAGTGAAGGAAAATGACAGGGGCTCGAAGCTTTTCATGAGGGGCTTTTATAAATGTAGGGACACAAAACATCTTTTTAATGATGAAATGAAAAAAATGAAACATTTGGCTATAAAATTACATTAGTCACTTCTGTTTTCCCACAAGCTTTGGGTACATTAACAGCTGTCCCAATGGGAGGACTTCTACCACCACCCAGCTTCCACAGGAGACTGTGAAGACAGAGTCAGCTTCAAAGAAGGAAACAGCTCAAGATGGTTCAGAACTGTGCAGCTGAAAAAATATTTTAAGAGAAATATGTAGGACATGGGAAATGAAAATAGGAGACTCACAGACTCACCGAAGTACAAAAACAAAATGGAATTGAGAATTTTCTTTCATAGGCAAGAGTTTAATCCTTGTGTCAACATAAATATGGAATGATTGTTACCATATGAGGATAGTGCTCAGAATAATTCAGTGCATAAAAATCATTTAATTTCAATAATTTAACACATTTTATTCAAAATAGAATTTCATTACAGTGTAGGTAATTTATGCCTTTATTCTTGCTGCAAGGAAAACAACACAGAGGCTACAAGAGCAGACTTAGTCATTTGAATGACAAAAATTTGTTCAAAGTAGTCTTTGATTAAATGAGCCAACAAAAATGTTAGTGTTTTGCAATGGTATGTTCATAAAGTATCCATTTATTCAACTCGAAAGAGTAACATATGGTGAAAGACACAAGTACAGAAGAGCTCTCAAGATAACTGAGATGCCCAGTTTTCTGAGAAAAAAGGGCACAACAGGATTGAAAAAAAAAAAAAAAACGAGTAGAAATATTGGGCATCAAGAAAAATTTCATTCTGAATCTTAACTATAAAACATATGTAATACAAGAAATAAACAATTTTCTGGGAAAATATTTTACAGTGGTATGGAAGACATTTCCTTAAAACATTTTCTGACAGTCTCATCTTTCATTTGTTCTGTTTTTCTGTTTACTCTTTTATAACTTGCAGAGACTTTGTTCCTTTTGCTGTGACACGTTTTGTTCTGTATTTCACTTCATTTTCCTCAGACTTCATTTCTCCATATTTTTCTTTCATTAGGTTTTACTTTATAATCATATAATCTTCTCTTTCACATGGGCCAGAATAAATATTTGTGAAATAAATTCGTGGCTTACTGATTCTCCTTCTGAGTAGGGTTAATAGATGCCTGACTGTGGCTCCGGATGAGCTGATGTTTGATATTTTGCTATATAATTTTGTTTAAGATTTGGTCTGATTCTTCAACACAAGAACAACTGAGGGTCGGCCTGATAGCTCAGTAGAATAAGTGCTTGCCTGGCAAGTGCAGGGTCCTGAGTTCAATCCCCAGACCTGCCAAAAAAAAAAAAAAAAAAAGTCACAACTTTGTGATATGCATGTACAACAGGGAAGTAAAACTAGTCTTCATAGACACAGAGTGTCAGCTCTAAGGAGACTCCTTGGTCTAACTGGAAACCCACCAGAATCTCGGTTAGGAAGTGGTGTGAAGCAAGCCCCCATGAAGCGTCAAGAGGCAAATGGCACTTCCCTTCAGCTGCAGGTAATTGAAAACACTGAATTCTTCGGACATAAATTAAGCAGTCAATCCAGATCTCTGCCAATTCTAGTGTTCTATGTTATAATGTTTTAATTTTTAAAAAATTCTTATAGCTACTTCTTATTAGCGGCAAACATTATGTGGTAAAAAGAGTCACCGATTAAATGTTCACATCTATTGGTCATTTAAAAAATATGACAGAATCAAACTGAAAAACCTGAACCATCACTTATTTTTATTTTTGTGTTATGTTTCAAGCACATAATGAATATTAAGATAACAGAATTCCAAGTTCTATGAGATGGTACATTTTTCCCCTCAGTTATATGCCTTTCAGCCAAAGAAAATTCAGCAAACCTGAGTATATTTAAATAAAAAAAAACTAATGCTGAGCCAATTATTTTCAAATTGCCTTTGGGAAAGCCATATACTTTTATTTTGCTATCATTAAATTAATAATCTATTAAATTGAGTTTTAGAATCATTATTATATGTCTCCACTATTAAAAAAGTTTTGTGATATATGTGTGTGTGTGTGTGTGTGTGTGTGTGTGTGTAAGGAGTGTCACAAATGTATAATATTATTAGAAAATAGATTAGTTAGCTTTGTTTTTTCATAATAATTGATTTGTTAGGCTCTCTCAAGTGAGTTATTCCTTTGTAATAGAGTTTAAGCAATTTTATGTTATTATACTTATCTTTGAACTCCAGATAAAACAACACATACTCAGAAAACTTTGTTTGCATTTCATGAAACATCTATTTGAACTACACAATAGACACATTTTCTTCTTTCATATACAGTACCAAATCCATACAATTATTGTTTCAATTACTTTTTTAACACAATATAATCAATATTATATCCATCAATATTTATTGAATAGAATCTTTTAAGTTCCTCTGTCAATTACAAACAACCATTAAACTTTGAAGAATTTCAATAACTGATAATTAGGTATAACTTTTATCCTGCATAATTTTGGCTTTTCATTGTCTATGGTGTATGCTAATGGTCCTATACCTTATCTTTGCTGAATTGAGTGTTTTCAAAATCATACAAACTTTCAGGGTTTTATTTTATTGTGAATCATGTTTGATCTGGTCTACTGTTCTGTCCTCAGTAAGATACTGCAGTGTGGAACTGAGTGAATCAATTGCTCAGAAGCAACTGTGTATAAACAGTTTTTGTTTTGGAGAGTTGAGCAGGTGGCTGTGAATTATGTGCTCGTAAAACAAGTATGCCACAAAATTTATCCACAGTTAGGAGGGAAAACATAGTCTGTCAGTTTCAGCGGCTAAAAATTTATAGTTTTAAAAATCAGTCTAAAATTTCCCAAGGTGGACAATCTTTTGAGCTTTCACTAATTTAATTTGAAAAAATATCAAAATTTCTGAACAGGCCTCTGATGTCTTGAAGTTATGTTAGTGTATCAAAGTGTGTGTATTAAAAAGCAATTTCATGTTTGGCATGGTATTTGAGCCTTTACATATCCCATATTTCAGAGTTTATACAAAAAGTTATATAAGACACCAAAACCTTGCTCTTTTATATTTATGTCATTGTGTTGTAATGTTTCCATGTTAATAGGCAGCTAACACATCAAATGTAAGCTATTTGGATATTCAGTTTAAAGTTTAAATATGATGCTGTAGAGAAGAAATACACTAAGTGTAGCATCATTGTAGATATGCATAATTGAAAGAAATTTGAAATATAAAGTTCAAAATTAACATTGTTAATGTTTTCTCTGAAATAAAATTTTTGGTCTACACATGTTTGAATAATATATATATATATATATATATATATATATATATATATATATTAACAAATGAATTGTGGTATTTGTGTTATCTACAGCAGTAATACTTTGTTTGCTATTTTACCAAAATTTCAATTACAATTAAATATATTTAAGTACTATTGCATAGTCACAGTTTTTCTTTTTTTATTTTTAAATGTATTTAGGGCAGGGTCTATAGGGTCTCACTACGCAGATTGGACTCATAGCGATCCTCCTGTTTTCAGCCTCCTAAGCACTGGGATTATAAGCATGTACCACCACGTGCAGTCTCAATTGCCCTCTTAGCGTGCCCGGGGGGCAGGGCTGGCACAGCATGCTGGGGATGGAACCCTGGCCGCTGGGCTCTGCCTAAGCAGGTGCTTTAATCTGCTGAGCTATCTGGTCGGCCCTCAATCTTTTTTCTTTTAAAGAGAATAAAACAATAAAACTGATACAGAATTTTCAAAACAAGATGATAGGAAATTAACAAAGGTTATCATATTGCATATGGTTATCTTCAAAGTGATTGCTCAGATTATAAGACACAGGCATGCAAAATTGATCAAATAATCTAAACATAACTTTGTTTATACATTCTTCATTTTTAAATCATTTTAACTGAAATTTAGAGATAAGAAGGATCAAGCCTGATGAAGAAGTTATAAATAATATGGAGTAGTGTGGAGCAAACGTGATTATTTAACTGAGTCACCCACAGAGACAGGGAAGATTATTAGCCAGTGATGGGCATCCGGTATGTTACTGAGCAGGGACCCTAAAGGGGCAGGAGGGGAGAAAGTTTACACAGTTCTGGTTTTGGATCAGGTTCTGGGTCTGGCAGGTGATTAGGTTTTCTATGATATGATTAATGAAGCTGCAGAAATACTCTTACAAAGCATGAGGTTATCTTTCAAAAACGGACCAAAAGTTGTCTGATATTTTACATAGGGAATGAACAGTCTTATGGCAAAGTGTGGGGTGACATCGGGTTAGGTAACTACGAAGACATTTATAGGAAACAAACTTAAACAAACAGACTCTTAAGTTTTAAAATGACATTTGAGGGCTGGGGAGATAGCTTGGTGGTCTAAGCTCTAAGCGCCTGCCTGGCATGCGTAAGATCCTGGGTTTGATTTCTAGTATCACATGCAGCCCAGGCCCTGCCCGGGGCACACCAAGCAGGCCACTGAAACCAGGCTTCGTGGTGCATGCTTGTAATCCCCGTGCTGGGCAGGCTGAGACAGGAGGCTCACTATGAGATAGAGCTTCATAGTAAGACATTGTACTAAATAAATAAATAAATAAATAAATAAATAAATAAATAAACTTTCAAAATGAAAAGGGCACTTGAGTACAAAATGACACAGATTTGATTCCCTTTCCCATATCAGCAATATTTTTTAGAAACAGATTAAAGGTTAGTATGACCTGCTTCAATAGGTAGGGGCCTAGTCATGCATAGCTTTGAAAAGCAGATTACGATAAGATTTTATTTTAATGCAACAGGAAATTCCTCAAAAATTTAAAGAAAAGATTATATGACTTATTTACATTACATAATAGATATATACTAGTCTACTACACTTGTGAGGAAAATAGATTTTAGAAGGTAAAAAATATAAATAGGAATATTATTTATAAAATTGTCCTATGTATTAGTGCATATTAATTTTACAAAATTGTTATGTCATTAATTCATATTAATTTTATACAATGTTGGGTTTCATTGTGCCATTTTCATATTTGCCTAAATATACTTCGATGATGATCATTCCTCCATCACCTCCTTTTACACCTCATTTTCTTTGCCTTACTTCCATCCATTTGTCTAACAGTCTTCCTCTACGTTAATGTTTTAAAGATTTCACGTCTTAGGGAATACAGGTAGTACTTACTGAAAACCTACCAAGTGATCATTGCTGAAATCATAAAAGAAATAAATGTGGTTTCAATTCAGGTTTAATCCATGGAATTTGAAAGTAAACAGATTTAAGACAGATTTTGGGAGACAAAATAGTAGCTGTTGAATGTAGGAAAATGAAAAATGGAATAAAAAATGCTCTATTCTTCATGGACAGCATTGTTTATTCCTTAAAGAAAGAAGAAAACTGTTTGGCTGGTTTGATTAAGGGTAGCTGAGATTCTGTGTTTTTTAAAAAATGGTTTTTCTTTTTTTCATTTTTGTTTGTCTGTTTTTTGTTTTGTATATTTAGGACAGGGCCTGCAGGGTCTACAGGGTCTCACTGCTAGATCAGACTCTCAGTGATTGTCCTGTTTTCAGCCTCCCAAGTGTTGATTACAGACGTGTGCCCCCATGCCCAGTCTCAATTACCATCTCAGCTCGCTCCAGGGGCAGGGCCAGCAAGGCACAGGGGATCCAACCCCGGCCGCTGCGCTCGGCCTAAGCAGGTGCTTTAATCCGCTGGGCTATCAGGCCAATGCTCTTTTTTTTCATTTTTTAAAGTAAAATGTCAAGGGGCTGGTGAGAGGGCTCAGTGGTCTAAAGCACCTACTTAGAACAAGCTTAGCAAAGCACAGGGACTGCGGTTCAATCCCCCGGCACCACATGCCAGCCAGCCCTGCCCCCTGGTGGGCTGAGCTGCCCCCCCCACACACACACATAAATAAATAAATAAATAAATAAATAAATAAAATTTAAAAAAATAAAGTTAAAAAAGTAAAATGTCAAAATGAAAAAAAAAACATTGTATGTTAGTTTATATCCCATTAGATAGATAGGTAAAGTGATTATAAATATTTCAAAATAGCCTAGAATTAAAGAAGTGAAAATGAGAGTTTAAAGGTCATGCGCATACGTGAAAGTCAGAGCAAGACAATAAGAGCAGAAGCAGGAACGCTGTTTAGAAAATGGAGTAGGGACGTCAAACAATCAGCTCTTAGAAAACTTAGTACTTTATGAAGGAAATACAGGCTCAGCGACGGGGGTTCGATCCCGGGAGCGTGGTGCCAGCCCCGCCCCGAGGTCGTGTTGGGAATGTGATTGAGACTGGCCGTGGTGGTGCGTGCCTATAATCCTAGCCTTGGGAGGCTGAAAACAGGAGGGTCACTAGGAGTCCGATCTGTATAGTGAGACCCTGGAGACACTGTATTTAACATATAAACAAACAAAATAAAACTATTTTTGGAATACAAGCTCAGGTAGAAAATCCTCTTGTATGGGGAATAGGTTCTAGTAATGTGTATTGAACAACTGTAGAAGGTGCTTATGGGGGAAATTTACCTACAATCTTTATCGCATTTAATTTGTCATAGACTGATACATTTTTAACTCATTTTTTAAAAGTCATATGCATTGTTTTGTTCCAATAGGATTCTCTTTTTTCACTCTTTGCAAAACTCCTTACACGGATCGAGGGCTGTGGTTTTCTCAGATCTGTGCCAGCGCGAAACACACGGTGATCGCTTCGCCCTCCAGCGCCTCTCTCCCCACCTTCCCCCGGGTTCACACTGGCGGCATTTTCAACGCTGACGCTTATTTTGCTCATATCCATCCTACACTGCCACTGCCAGATACAACTTTGAATATCTTGCCATTTACAGATAGACAATGAAATACACATTCAAGCCTTGGCTTGAGAAAATTCCCATGCATTCTTTTGAGCTAGAGGAGGATTTTTGGCAATTGAAGCAATGAACAGAACTCATTGAAAAGGAAAGTCTGAAATCCTTCTGCTCACTTCCTCTGCTTTAATTGACTGACCCGACAGCTGCCAGTCAGCCTTGCCGCGCTCCCTGCAGCTCAGTATTGATTTTCTGAAAAAGTTGCATTGAGACAGCTGCTCTCAAATCCAATTTTTCCACTCAGCTTTACCCTCTATTAGTTTAAGCAGACAACACCATCTCTTTCGCACTACAAATACATGCCACAGAAGTACACAAACAAGTCCTGGAGCCTACAGCGTTCATTAAACTAGAAATGCCGTAAACATTTATTATATCAGAAAGAGCAGACGGCGCACTACTGACCAAACAACGGATATGTCAAAATGATGCATTAGTTGAATTTTGCCACGCTTTCTTCTTCCTTTTCTACCTGAGAACAAATAAGGCAGTGGTTAGAAAACGGAAAGCATAATCGGAGACTGAGTTTCAGAATAAATGATATCAAAACTCTCTGCAGACGTAATAAAAGTAAATTGTTAGAGGTCATTACTTTTCATGTTTATTGATTTTAACAGTCAATATTATTACTAGCTGCTAGAGAAATGAATTGATCATGAAGTTCCAAATAAGAAGTTAAAATAAGGACAAAGTGAGGGTAGTTTTATATTTGGATAAGGAATACACTCATCAACCTACATCAAAGAATAAAGAATTAGTAGTCACTTTAAAAAAAATAAGTTTTCTATAGTCACTAGAAGATGCACACTGCATAAAATAGGTGAAAGTTTCATATTTAAAATGTTATTAGTGGTCAGGGAAGACAGCTTGGTGGTTGAAGCCCCTGCCTGGCAAGCATAAAGTCCTGAGTTTGATCGCTGGTCCCTAGGCTACCAAAACGGGGTGGGTGGCACATACTTGTAATCCTAGCACTGGGGAGGCTGAGACAGGAGGATGACTATGAGTCTGAGGTGCATAGTGAGACCATGTACCAAATAATTAATTAATTGATTAAAAAAGAATTATTTTTTCTTTTTGTTCAGCTTAAATTCATAGTGATCCTCCTGTTTTCAGCCTCCCCAGCACTGGGATTAGAAGCATTCACTATCATGCCTTGACTTGGTGGCCTGCTCAGTGTGTGGGAAGGTTGGAGAGGGGCGCTATGTAGTGCCAGGAATCAAACCCTGGTCCCTACTCTTGCCAAGGCAAGGGCTTAGTCTGCTTAGCTGTCTCACAGCCGTTAAAAAAAATCTATAAAAAGTTACTAGTGTACATTATGTTAAAGTCAATTTTAAAATGAAGCAAGGAAGAGACATTTTTTCCAATGGATTATAGTGATTTATGTATTCTAGTACTGTTATTTGGGTCCTTGAGTTTTCCTGACACTCTAGTGCTGTGTTATTAATAATGTAGCAAATGGTATCACCGCCACGAAGAGTAGAACTTGTTCATCTTTCACTTGTTTCCAAGTACAGGGAATGTAAAAAATCCTTACTAAATATTATTCAATCATTGAGGGATCTGCACATTTAATGTAGCTATGGGGAGAGGGAGCCATCAACTGTGAAGAACATTTGGGTCCACTGACTTCTGTCTCAGAGCAATATCCTCCTGCTCCAGTCTCTCATTCTGTACAGAAGTTCAAAAGAAAAAGTAATAATAACAGAAAAGAAGCAAACAAGCTCCACTCATTTTCCCCAGGGGATTTTTTAATTCGGGACAGTTTAAGAGTAAGAGTAAAAGATTTCAGTTTTTCCCCATTTAGGATTATGTTAGCTGTTGGGTTTTCATAAATAGCTTTTACCAGATTGAAGTAGAGGCCATCTATTCCAATTTTCTGTAGGACTTTGAACGTGAATGAGTGTTGGA
>NW_004524697.1:5111747-5119905 GCF_000260255.1 Octodon degus | reverse complement strand
TAAGCTTAGACTAAACACATTGTTAATACATTATGTGTTGCGAAATAAAATATTTTTCACAAACCAAAACCCATCTCAAATTTACTCAAATTTTTACAGTTTAAAATAGCGATTAATGAATTTAATAATTTTCTTATGAAACTTTTTTTTTTTTGGTCACAATACCAGAAGGCATCCTTGCAAGCCATGCCAAGCATTAAAGACATGCAGGGCGGAATGTTCCAATTTGCATTCACCGGAAAAGGACAGCTCAAGCAGATTTAATGTATTTTGGCTGGCAATTTGTATGCTTAGTCTCTGCCCAACATACTTTACTTTGAAAGAGCCAAGCTATAAAGCCTAGAATTATAGTTTATAATAGGAAGCCTGATAGAGTTGTTTCCACTGATATTGTAGCAGCTCTAGCAGTGGTATAATTTGTATCTTAAAGAGATGGGAGTGTTCCTAGAGGATAAAAAAAGAATAGTGGGCTTCAGAATGATTTCTTTGAAGAACTCATCTTTTCTACCTTTCTGCATGTACTGCAGTATTTTTAGATAGCTTCATGATTTATATAGAATAATAAATTACATATTTCTTTGGGCATATAGTTTGATTTTTAAAATACCAGGACTTTATAAAGCATGATTTTTTTTTTAACCAAATGATTCAGGAGAAGATAACTGCTGTTATCTTTGCCTTCTTTGTTCAGTGCTCCCCTTGCATACATTTGGTGAAAAGGAGATTAGTGAACAAAGACCAAATTAGAAGGCAGGAGAAATTTTACAAATTTCTTATATTCACTAAAAATTGCCCACATGTGATTAAATTATTTTTATGCTTTACAATATAAAAATTACCAATTATGTTACATTTTTAAAATTGCCAATCATGTTATATTTTTATCTGTGTTTGTCTATCATGAATATTCTTATTTAAATTTTAAAGGCTATATAATTGTAGAATAGGACATAGAAATATGTGCTAACTACAATATCGTGAGTAGAAAGTCAATTTTATTTTACTTAGTTTCTCAAAATCACGTTTTTATCGAAGAGAAAATTGTAACTTTGTCAAAGATAACATAAAGTATTTCAACTTAATAACACACAAGTTATTGAGTAAATTCTCAGTCATCACAAAGATTCCCCCCACTTTTGTTCTTATTCATCTTTCTGAATGACTGCTTATCTTTAGTTCACTGATATCTTAGGATTGAGTCCCCTCAGGAACAGTCCCTGAAATGATGATTCAATATAAATATTCATCACGGAAATGAACCCAAGTAATAATAAAAATATTGGCACAGCAATGAGGACGTAAAATAAGAAAGACTATCAATAATGTGTGGTTACAAAATGGGATGCTAATGTTGCATAATAAGTTCTTTCCTGCTTGAGAAATCTGGGAATTTGTTTCAATACACCTCACACTTTTTCTCCTAAGACATAAGGGTAGAATTAATTTAGAATGCACAGTCTTTTCTATCTTTGACTTGGAGTATTGCCCAGAGGCAAAAGGAGTGTTATTTCTCTGCTATCCATAAAGTAGAGAAAGACCTTAGGTGAAGGGTAGAAGGAAAGCCCATGTCTCAAGCTTTGCTTGGGTATCAGGAAGTTATGACTTACATCTCCAATATCTCTTGTCAGCAAGGTGGCAATGGTTAGGATAGTGATCCTGACTCTTTCTTCAGGCTTCCACAGGAGGTGAAATGCCTTTTAAGCTTTTTCTTATGAGTAGTATGCTTTCATTTTACAAATATATTCACTAGTATGTGATTAAACATTAAGCAAAAACTAAAACTAGAAAGAAAATCCTTAAATATAATTTGAGAAGTACTGGTTTAGAAAAATTCTACTGGGAGGACCCATATTTTTAGATTATTTAGGGGATGTCCAAAGCAAAAAAAGATGTAAGAAATATTCACCTTTTTCTGGGGACGAGTTCAGAACACTAAAAGCTTATCTAGAACTGGGTGCACTCACAATCTTGAAAGGGATTAGTGCTTATCTAGATAGCCATAATAGTGTCCAAATTATTCAAATTTGGCTTCAATCAAACAATTCCCCATCCAGAGAGGAATAGAAGGTCAGAGAAAAGAGTCAGAGAAAGAGAATAGTCCACCAGAGGCCTGAGTGTAGGTATAGAAAAATGCAGAGCACATGAAATTATTTATTAGCTACTCCTTAAAAATCACAAAACTGCAGTGGTGACAGGACAAGGTACTGCAATTTTCTTAGGGAAGTTTATTGATGAGTCAGAGCTAGGTTCACACACTGTGTCCATCTTGGCTATGTGATTACTTTTTACCAAGAGTAGACAAAGCGAACTTTGCTAACACTCTGCATTAAAACCTACTCAGCCTAACTTCCTGTAGGGACATACTCTTTTTTAAAAAAAAAATTGATTGATTGATTGATTTACTTCTTTATCTATTTATTTGGTACAGGGTCTCGCTATGCAGGTTGGACTCATAGTGATCTTCCTGTCTCAGCCTCCCCAGCCTTGGGATTAAATGTGTGCGCCACCATGCCTGGTTTCAGTGGCCGGCACAGCACGCTGTACTCTGGATGGGATCCAGGTCCTTGGGCTTGCTAGACAGATGCTTAGACCACTGAGCTATCTCACCTGCCCAGGGCCATAACTCTTGATAAGCTCAGGCAAATTTTCAGTATTTATAAAAAAATATTTTCTGTTAAGATTTCCCACATAATTGCCTTTGCCAATGAAAACATACACATATACTTTCACATATACTCACATGTAGTTTGATTTTTATTTTTAAAAATCTATGTTATACTTACCTGTTCCCTTTCAAAATAGTATTTACATCAAGCTCATGTTGTATAAAAGTTACAGGAAGAGAAGTATCAGAAAGAATAATTAAAATATTTCACCCTATAAAATAACATTCAAGGCTCATTATTTGCAGCGGGGAGACAGGTAGATGAGAAAAACTAAAATAAACAAATAAAACAAAGGCTAATTTTAAGACACATGAAGCCAGCTCCAATTAGCATTTTCATGAGCAATTTAAATACATTTGCACCTGCAACTATAATATAAATACCAAATTCTAGTGATGTGAGGTTGGCAGTTTCAAATCATATTTTATGTTAAAAGACTTTTGAAGACCTTTTCAAAATAAGGTATGGTGCATTTTCACACATTAATTCAGATGATACACAGATCAATCAGAAGGCATCCAGTCATCACATTTGACTTAATACACACTCTGCACATAGACATCCAAATCTTATGAACATTGGTTCAAAAGAAGAGCAGACCACTAAGGCGAGAGGAGAGTATCTGTTCTCTTGAAAGCTGCTTCCTTCGCTGATTGTGCTATTGGCACAAACAACTCACAACTGTCTGGAATGAATTCTTTTATGAGGGACTGTTGAAAAAGACAGGAGCACGTGTTCTTGGCAGAGAAAAAAGGGCTTTCTTGTATCTCGGCATTTATACCTCTACAAGCCACTTAGTGCATTATATTAATATCAAAATTATCTGTTGACAATTAGAGGAGAGCTACAGATGCTGGCAAAATGCTCCACACTTTTCACCCAGAGGGTAGCAGTGGACTATGCAGATGTGTCCACACATCAAAGTAGCTGCAGGGTCCCTTTTACTTATCAACAAAGGGCGGATGTTCTTTAAATTTTACCTTTTGGTGTTTTTCAAATCTTTATAACAACTGCCCACAGACCAGATAAAATCTAAGATAATGAAAACATATGTGTTTCATAAGCATTATATAGATATGGATACAAATACAGATAGATATAGATATACATAGACATAAATATACACATAGGTGATATAAATATAGATATAGATGATATAGACATAGATAGAGATAGAGATATAAATACCCAAGTTAATAAGAGTATTTTAAGAATATTTTAATATCTGGGCAAAATATTATTGTTCAAGATGAAAAGTAAAAGTTAATACATAACACTTTCTAATTTTAACATTTAATTATTTCTGATATTTAGCATATTTAATGTCACGAATCATATATATATATTCAATTTTCATGTATCCTACTTAATGTCTAATAATAGTAACTTTAGCTTTTAGAAAGTAGGATAACTCTCAGAATATGTATGTTTTTATAATAGGCTTTTATTCAAGGGCTGCACAATCTCGATTCAAATAGAAAAACTTTAAGAATATTTTCCTGTTTACTTAAATAACTTAGTTGTCTAAAACATGCAAAGTGTTAAGTTTATTCAGGTTAAATGATAAACTATCATAAACTTGATGCCTGATAGACAACAAAAACTCTTTTTCCAGGTTTAGATGCTGGAAGGCTTGCAATAAAAGCTATTGAAGAAATTTAATACAAATGGGTAGTTCATTTTTTAAAAGAATAGTTGAGTAGTAGCTGTGTTTCTTGGTGCAAAACATTTTGCTAATGTAAGAAGTCCTCTCCGAACATACAGGGAAATGAATTATTTTATTTACAGTTGATGAGGATATGGGAAAACATTTGACAGTATCAACTTGACATTAAGAAGAGGATCAAGGGAAATCCACACTTTATTACTCATCTTCCCTCCGGCTTTAGATGAGGAGCTCCACAAGCATGGCTGATAAGCAAAGGGAAGCCTGACTTTCACTGTATAGTTTACTATACCTGAGAGGTTTTAACTTTTATGGGCTTCTCCATGATAAACAAAGAAAAACAAAACCACAAGCCTGTAGGAGAAATAGCCTCTGCTTTTCTTCTCTTGCTATGAGGCCAGGCCTGGGGCACTGGCTTTTTCCTTTGAGCTGTGGGGAGGTCATGGAGCTCCAGAGGTCATCAAAGCAAGCTTATTTTGAACAAGGATGGATATTTGGCCTCCCTGTGCGTGTAATATTGTGGAGTCCAAAACTAGCTTAATGTTTCACTTTTGCTCATCCGTCTCTCCAACAATTTTCCTTAAAAGAATTGAGTAGTTCTCAAAGATTTCATGACAGGGTCCTTCAGTTAACATTGGAGAATGTGGTTGGTGCCTAGAAATGCAAGTGAAACTCTTGTCCCTCACTTTGTTCCTAAGTCCAGGGTAGGCTGGTCCATAGAGCAAACCCAAAGCCCACTTTTCAGGCTGGACATTGCAAGCAAATGAAAGTGCAGGCTGCTTTGCTTAGCTCTGCTACTTTAGGTTGGAGAGGACTCCAGAGCCCTGTCTGAGCAACTTTGTCTGATTAGAGGATGTGACTTTGATACCTGAGGGAATGCATTCTGTTGTCAAAGGTCCTACTTTTTCATGCTGCTCCTTGGTTGCAAATTTATCATGAAAAGATATGAAATTGGATGCTCTCCAGCTCAGAGGTTATTAAACTTTGGAGAAAATGGACACAATATAATTTAATTAATTAATGACTATAAAAATAATGTCAATTTATTATTGTCAAATAGCTGTCAAGCAAATTCAATACCGTTTTCTGATTAAAATGTTTATTCCCTATAGCAGTATTTGGGGAACTAGATATTTAACCCAGTAGAAAATTTCCTGAGTGAAAAATCACTATAAATGAAATGTTTTTAAAAACACTATTCTTAATAATAACAAACATTAACTGAGAATTCTGTCTATCAAGGAAAGAAATGCTAGCATGTATTTTTTTCAGTCAGTGTTTTTCTCTGTGAGTGGTTTATACACTTGAACTTATATTTTATGCACAATATTGAATTATGCATTTTTGTTTGAATTATGCCAATTTACTTTTCAGGTAAAACCTTGCAGATATCATTTAAATAGTTCTATGATACTATTTGATATATGCAAGTATCATAAACAATTATGGATTTAGTTAATTGGCTTTTAAGCTCAGAACTGTGTGTGTGTGTGTGTGTGTGTGTGTGTGTGTGTGTGTGTGTGTGTGTGAATCCTGGATACTTCAAACTTAAACTGAAGTCCTTCCCATTCAGCTGGCCCACAGCACCTTTTCTAAGATATTGTTGTTTTATTATTTGGAGATGGATCTCACAAACATTTCTAAGTGGGACTGGAACATGTGATCAGTCTACCTGAAGTTTTCTCAGCTATAGTCCTATGTCACCACACCCACCTAGCTATCAAATTTTTTTTACTATGATGAAAAACAAAAAAATCTCATCTGGCATCTTAACTGAGAAAAAAGGCCCTCGTGTTCACGGTTGGTGTAGATGAGCTGGGCAGGTGAGCAAGAACCTGACTCGGAGGACAAAAAAAAGGGGAGGGGATGGGGATATAGCTCCATAGTCTCTACAAAAACGTATTTATTTATTTATTTATTTCAGCTTGTTTCTGAGAGTATATGTAAGAAATGAATTTATCTGGACTAGAGTTTATGAACATGAGTATGATTCACTATACATAATACAAGCTTTTTCCCAGAAAGTTTATATCAAATATTCATCACATTTTTGACATGTACATTTGCCATTTATGATTTATCTTTAGTGAGCTGCTTGTTAAAGTACATTGCCTAATTAAGGTAGGGAAGAAGGGTTGAGGAAAGGGGAGGGAGGAAGAAAAGAAGAACTAAGATATGCCATGTACGGGTTCAAATTCACAATGATGAATGTGATCGCACTGTATATCTTAATTGTACCAATAAACTTAATCATAAAATACAGTACAATTCCTAATTAATCTGTCTGTGATTGTATTTGGTATTTCTTACCAATATGGATACAATCGTAGGCTATATACAAAATAATCTTTGTCTATTGCTGCAAATATTCCCACAAAGTGACAGCATTTCTTTTTCATGATTTTTTGATAGAAAATATCTCACTTTATGGAATAAAACTTTTTTCCTACAGCCTCATGTTGATCCTTGTTTCCAGGTTTTTAAAATAGATTATCTTGAAGCAAAATCTAACATATTTCACTATTTTCTTTGAACAATAATTTTTAGCAATCAAATCTCCATGTATCCGGAATTATGTAGGTCATAATCTTTCCACTGACTGGAGAACTATAGTCCGTTTATGTTCCTCATTTTATCAACTAGCGTAAATGGCTGCACCGCATTTTTACACTTGCTGTTTTAGTCTAACATTAACGTTATCCTTACACCAAAGAAAAAGGTATGCTGCACTGCGCTCACTGAACACATGAATCCCCTCTAACTAGACTTTTTAAAACTATTCCTTCCTGTCTTACCACCCATCTAATTATTTAAAATAATTCTGCAAAATGAAATGAAGTATAATTAAATATATAGTGATCAGCTTTGCGAAAAATAAGATTTTAATAAAAATCAGGTTTCCCATTCAGAAATTGAATGCTTATCTTCACATTATGTTCTAATGTACTAAATTTTTAGTTATGTTTGTTATTTTTATTTTCCTATTTTTTTCTTACATACAGAATTTGTTTTATGTCCCTCTGTATGGTCAAGTACATACAGGTGTACAATTAAATGATCTAATGTATTCCAGTGCCTCTTTCTACTTTTCTGTTAGTGTTTTTTGTATATTTTCGAAACAACCAAAACTCCACTTCTTTGCAGACAGATGCCACTGTTTTATGGTCTTTTCATTTATTTAAAGTAACATGTTTTTTCTTCAAATAAGTAGTTCTTTTCATAGTAAATGATAAACATTATTTTCTTTTTTTTGTTCACAGTTTACAGTGTTGTTTTTCTTTGCTGTATGCTTACATTACATTTTCTAAGTCTGCAAAAAGGGGCATTTAAGAAGATAGTAGCCGGAGTCAGTCTTTCTTACTTTAAAGAGAAAAAAATAAATAAAACAAAGATATACAATTTCAAAACAAGATATTTGGTGAGTAACAATGGTTAGTATATTGCTTACTATTATCTCCAAAGTAGTTTCTCAGTTATAATATATATGCATAAAAACTGATCAAATTACATAGACTGAAACTTACTGGTGAGCTAGTAGAAATTCATAGAGGTAGGTCAAAGGTCTAAGCATTTGCCTAGGTAAGCACAAAGACCCGGGTTCGATCCTGGGTACCGCACACCGTGGTGGCTCCACCTTGGGCGTGCAGCACAGGCCACCAAGACCTCGCATGGTGGCACAGGCCTGTAATCCCAGCACTGTGGAGGCTGAAACAGGAGGATCACTATGAATATGAGCTTAGTAGTGAGACCCCAACCAAATACATAAAATTTAAAAAGTAAAAGAAATTAATAGTATAGTCTAACTAATATCTCTCTCTCTCTCTCT